>NC_058132.1:427388066-427434349 GCF_016433145.1 Gracilinanus agilis | reverse complement strand
ACATTAATGCATTGCTGGTGGAGTTGTGAACTGATCCAGCCATTCTGGCTGGCAATTTGGAATCATGCTCAAAGGGCTATAAAAGAATGCCTGCCCTTTGACCCAGCCATACCATTGTTGGGTTTGTACCCCAAAGAGATCATAGATAAACAGACATGTACAAAAATATTCATAGCTGAGCTTTTTGTGGTGGCAAAAAACTGGAAAAGGAGGGTATGTCCTTCAATTGGGGAATGGCTGAACAAACTGTGGTATATGCGGGTGATGGAATACTATTGTGCTAAAAGGAATAATAAACTGGAGGAGTTCCAGGCGAACTGGAGAGACCCCCGGGAACTGATGCAGAGCGAAAGGAGCAGAGCCAAAAGAACACTGTACACAGAGACTGATATACTGTGGTAAAATTGAATGTAATGGGCTTCTGTACCAGCAGCAATGCAATGACCCAGGACAATTCTGAGGGATTTATGGTAAAGAATGTTACCCACATTCAGAGGAAGGACTGCAGGAGAGGAAACATATAAGAAAAGCAACTGCTTGAACGCATGGGTCGGGGCGGACCTGATTGAGGGTGTGGACTCGAAACTACCACACCAATGCAACCACCAACAATTGGGAAATTGGTCTTGATCAAGGACACATGACAAAACCAGTGGAAATGTGCGTCGGCCATGGGTGGGGGGAGTGCAGGGGGTGAAGGGGAAAGTAGGAGCATGAAACATGTAACCATGTTAAAAATGATTATTAATAAATGTTAAAAAATTAAAAAAAAATGAAAAGGGAGACCTTACCTCAAATGAAGGGGAAATTAAGGCAATCATTAAAAACTATTTTGCCCAATTATATGGCAACAAATATAACAATTTAGGAGATATGGATGAATATTTACAAAAATATAAATTGCCTAGATTAACAGCAGAAGAAATAGAATACCTAAATAATCCCATATCAGAAATAGAAATTGAAGAAGCTATCAAAGAACTCCCTAAGAAAAAATCACCAGGACCTGATGGATTCACAAGTGAATTCTATCAGGCATTCAAAGAGCAACTAATCCCAATACTATACAAATTATTTGATATGATAAGCAAAGAAGGAGTCCTACCAAATTCCTTTCATGACACAAATATGGTACTGATTCCAAAGCCAGGTAGACCAAAAACAGAGAAAGAAAACTATAGATCAAACTCCCTAATGAACATAGATGCAAAAATCTTAAATAGAATATTAGCAAAGAGACTCCAGCAAGTAATTAAGAAGATCATCCACCATGACCAGGTGGGATTTATACCAGGAATGCAAGGACGGTTCAACATTAGGAAAACCATCCACATAATTGACCATATCAACAGTCTAACAAACAAAAATCACATGATTATCTCAATAGATGCTGAAAAAGCCTTTGACAAAATACAGCATCCATTCCTATTAAAAACACTGAAAAGCACAGGAATAAAAGAACATTTCCTAAAAATAATAAGCAGTATATGCCTAAAACCATCAACCAACATCATTTGCAATGGGGATAAATTAGAAGCCTTCCCAATAAGATCAGGAGTGAAACAAGGATGCCCATTATCACCTCTATTATTCAACATAGTACTAGAAACACTAGCAGTAGCAATTAGAGAAGAAAAAGAAATTGAAGGTATCAAAATAGGCAATGAGGAGACTAAGCTATCACTCTTTGCAGATGATATGATGGTCTACTTAAAAAACCCTTGAGAATCAACTAAGAAGCTTGTAGAAATAATCAACAACTTTAGCAAAGTGGCAGGATACAAAATAAATGCACATAAATCATCAGCATTTCTATATATCTCCAACACATTAGAGCAGCAAGAGGTAGAAAGAGAAACACCATTTAAAATTACCCTAGACAATATAAAATACTTAGGAATCTATCTACCAAAACAAACACAGCAATTATATGATAACAACTACAAAACACTTTCCAAACAAATAAAACTGGATCTAAACAATTGGAAAGCCATTGATTGCTCATGGGTAGGACAAGCTAACATAATAAAAATGGAACATTCTACCCAAATTAATTTACCTATTTAGTGCCATACCTATCAAATTACAAAAAAACTTCTTTACTGAATTAGGAAAAACTATAACAAATTTCATTTGGAATAACAAAAGTTCAAGAATATTAAGGGAAATAATGAAAAAAAAATGTGAAGGAAGGGGGCCTAGCAGTACCAGATATTAAACTATACTATAAAGCAGCAGTCATCAAAACAATATGGTACTGGCTGGGAGACAGAGAGGAGGATCAGTGGAATAGACTTGGGGTAAATGACATCAGCAAGACAGTGTATGATAAACCCAAAGAGCCCAACTTTTGGGACATGAATCCACTATTTGACAAAAACTGCTGGGAAATTTGGAAAACAATATGGGACAAATTAGGTTTAGATCAACATCTCATTCCCTACACCAATATAAATTCAGAATGGGTAAATGACTTGAATATAAAGAGGGAAACTATAAATAAGTTAAGTGAACACAAAATAGTATACTTTCAGATCTCTGGGAAAGGAAAGATTTTAAAACCAAGCAAGAGTTAGAGAAAATTACAAAATGTAAATTAACAGGTTTTGATTATATTAATCTAAAAAGCTTTTGTACAAACAAAAACAATGTAGTCAAAATCAGAAGGGAAACAACAAATTGGGAAAAAATCTTTATAACAAAAAAACTCTGACAGGGGTCTAATTACTCAAATATACAAGGACTTAAATCAATTGTATAAAAAATCAAGCCATTTCCCAATTGAAAAATGGGCAAGAGACATGAATAGGCAATTTTCAGGTAAAGAAATCTAAAATATCAATAAGCACATGAGAAAGTGTTCTAAATCTCTAATAATTAGAGAAATGCAAACCAAAACAACTCTGAGGTACCACCTCACACCTAGCAGATTGGCTAAAATGAAAGAAGGGGAGAGTAATGAATGCTGGAGGGGATGTGGCAAAATTGGGACATTAATGCATTGTGAACTGATCCAACCATTCTGGCTGGCAATTTGGAACTATGCTCAAAGGGCTATAAAAGACTGCCTGTCCTTTGATCCAGCCATACCATTGCTGGGTTTGTACCCGAAAGTGATCATAGATAAACAGACTTGTACGAAAATATTTATAGCTGAGCTTTTTGTGGTGGCAAAGAACTGGAAAGGGAGGGAATACCCTTCAATTGGGGAATGGCTGAACAAACTGTGATATATGCTGGTGATGGAATACTATTGTGCTTAAAGGAATAATAAACTGGAGGAGTTCCAGGCGAACTGGAGAGACCTCCAGGAACAGATGCAGAGTGAAAGGAGCAGAGCCAGAAGAACACTATACACAGAGACTGATATACTATGGTAAAATCGAATGTAATGGACAGTGTTCTTCTGGCAGCAGCAATAAAATGACACAGGACAGCTCTGAAGGATTTATGGTAAAGAATGCTACTCACATTCAGAGGAAGATCTGCAGGAGAGGAAACATAGAAGATAAACAACTGCTTGATTGCATGGGCTGAGGCGGACATGATTGGGGATGTAGACTCGAAACTACCACACCAATGCAACTAACAACAATATGGAAATAGGCCCTGAACAAGGACACATGTTACAACCAGTGGAAATGTGCGTTGGCCATGGTTGGGGGTAAGTGGGGTTGAAGGGGAAAGTAGGTGCATAAAGTATGTAAACAGGTTAAAAATGAATATTAATAAATGTTTTAAAAAAAAAGATTGCCCGCCATTTAATCCACTGCTGGATTTGTATCCCAAAGAGATAATAAGAAAAATACTTGTACAAAAATATTCATAGCTGCTCTCTTTGTGGTGCTAACATATTGGAAAATGAGGAGATGCCCTTAGATTGGGGAGTGGCTGAACCAATTGTGGTATCTGATGGTGATGGAATACTACTATGCTGAAAGGAATAGTGAACTGGAGGATTTCTATGTGAATTGGAAATACCTCCACGAATAAATGCAGAGTGAAAGGAGCAGAACCAGGAGAACATTATTCATAGAAACTGATATACTCTGTGGCACAATCAAATGAAACAGACTTTTCTACTAGCAGCAATGCAATGATCCAGGATAATCCAGAGGATCTTATGAGAAAGAACACTATCCACATCCTGAGAAAGATCTGTGGGAGCAGAAAAGCAGAAGAGAAACATCACCTGGTTCGATAGAGATATGATTGGGATATTGGGGTTAAAAGATCACTCTGTTTTAATTATGAATAATATACCAATAGGTTTTGAACAATGATACATGTATAGCCCAGTGGAATTATTTGTCACCTCCATTAGAGAGGAGGGAAGAGGGGTGGGAAAAATCTTGAATCATGTAACAATGGAAAAATATTCTAAATAAATAATAAATTATTAAAAAAAAAACACAACCCTGAATGACAGAGGCAGCTGGGTATCTCAGAACCAGACCTAGAGACAGAAGGTACTAGGTTCAAATCTGGCCTCAGATACTTCCTAGCTGTGTGACCCTGGGCAAGTCACTTAACATTTATTGCCTAACCCTTGCCATTCCTGCCTTAGAACTAGTACTTCGTTTTTATTAGGCGGAAGTTAAGGGTTAAAAAAAATCAATAAATAAAACTGAAGGACTGTATACAGCTCAAGATTCAACTAGGAAAAAAAAGATAAAGACTTTTATAGCACTTCTCCCCTATGCCTCATGTTTGTTTCCTTTATACTTAGTCTTAATGCCTAATCATAAATGCAGATCATTGTCTAGATAACTCATTCAAATCCTAACAACTTTAAAATCAAAATGTCTTTCATGATCACAAATTTCTGTTTAAATGTAGTGTATAAAATATTAAGTAGTCAGGAATCCATAGCATATGCAAATTAGACAATGGAAGAAAATATCTTAGTCTTTTTTTCTTGCATATTAACAGAAAATACAACCCACTTATATTTTCTATCCTTATATTCCCCTCTCTTCCATATAATGGACCTAAAATTCAATTTTAAATGGATGTTATAGTCAAAATGACCTTCACAGACATAAATGTAAAATCATAAAATTTTAGACTAAAAAGGACTAGAGAAAAAATCTAATCCAACTCCCTCATTTTAGAAATGAGGAAAATGATCACCAGAATGATTATGTGGCTTTGCCCACAGAGTCTATGTCTCTGTACAGACATAGCCTGAATTTAAACCCATTACTCTGACTCTAATTCATTCCTCCCTCCATCTAAGGAAACTGCTTTCTCAAATATTTGATAAACACATAGAGCAAAAAATAATTATTAAGCAAATTACAGAATACAAAGTGAGTTATTAAGGTTTCAGGTTCTTTTGATCAGGAATCTCAGAGTAAATCTGAAGCAATGCCAGTTAAACACCAGGTTAACCATTATCTAATTTATAAAATCTTCTCATTCAAATTGCAGACAAGTCAGGAAAAAATTTTCTGCAATTTGTAAACTAAACCTTGTCTTTTTTAAAATTAGATTAAGTATTTATGATCAATGACCAAATAATCATTTTAAAAGATGTCCTTACCAAAGACAGTCAGTTCTGCTGGATCACTGTCTCTTTCTCCAACCATGTTTGTTCCAACACAGGTATACATGCCTGCATCACTCTTTCTAGTGTTTGAAATCATCAGTTTCCCACCACGGATCTGTATCAAATAAAATGATGTCAACATAAACATATTAAAATCTTTGTATCATAATCAATTATTTTTTCATAAGTCCAAATAAGGAGGTGTTAGTCATATATTTAGGATGACAGAGAATACCTAGGGAGCCTGGATATAATTTTATGTGAATTTTAAAATTGTTTCCAAGAGTCAAAGTAGTTTAATGAAGAAAGAAAGAGAGAGCCAATTTGGGTCAGGAAGATCTATGTATAAGTACTTGCTCTGAAACATATAAGTTGTTTTACTCTGTGTAGGCTATAAGTGCCTGAAGAAAGTACAGATAAATTGCTTATCTGTATCAGAGGCTAAAATTTCCACATGAAGTGCTCCATATTCTGATAAAAATAACAGATCCAGATTAAAATAAATAATTTTCTAATGTTTTTTCAAAACTTTTCTTACATCTTATTGGTACTGGATGATTTTCCATCAATATATCTTGAAATTTTAAAAGAAATATCATGAGTCATTTTCATTTTTCACATCTAAATCATAAAATGCTATTAATTTTTTAGACATAAATTCTGGCATAAAACATTCATATTTATAAACTCTTAATATGTATTAGTTTTTAATTGTCATTTCAGTTTGACTCACACTTATTCTCTCTTCCCTGTCATCTATTCGAACTTTGTCTTTCTTCCAATAGATGGTGGGCTCTGGATGTCCTCGAGGAGGTTGGCACTCCAAGATGGCAGGCTCCCCGGCTGCCACAACAACATCTGTGGGATTTTGCCGGAAGTCATCTCTTAATACTGAGAAAAAAAGAATAATTTTTTTTCAAAATCTCATTGACAGTGATTTTTTTATTCTGAAGTATCAGCAAAATGTGTTAACTGCATTCATTTCTTTCTAGTAAAAGCTGCCAGGTGACTGTCATTGTTAAATCACTGTTCTGGCTGTTAACATTAGGAAAAATAAAAACAACAAAAAATTTCCAGAAATTTAGAGAGTAAGTTTTAGAACCCAGAAAAGAGGCAGACATCAAAAACTTCTATAAGGAGCCTCTCTCATGTCAAAAATACAGATGGGATATATGTTGTTTTCATTACACTTCTGTAGATAGATTCATTGTTCAGTCATTTAACACACTAGCACCCACATACATAGAGCTTCATTTTCATCCATTCTGTAATTCCACCTGCCAAGTGACATCTGGATAGCGTGACACACAGAGGAGGGAGATCCTTTATAGCAGTTTTGTTAGTCTGACATTTCCCTCTTTTCATTAAGGAGAACAGCAGGTTGGACCTCAGTTGTAACCTCTGAAAATCTGGCATGCTTGATTCTCCAACTGGCACCTATATCCTTTTGCTTTATTTTATTTTATTTTCTGTTAACTAGATAAACTGCCCAGAGAAGTAATTAATCTCATACTGGATTGAAGATTTTCAACTTTATTAGGCAAGTAGTGATTTTTAAAAGATACTTAATTTCTAAAATGGAAAGTTTTGAAAGGCAAGCTGATATACCTAATGTAATGACTACCTATTTTCTCTATTTGTTGATATTCTTCTAGACTTGACAAGTCAGGTATGCCAATGAGCAGAAAGAACTGCTCATGACTGATAAAAGTCTGAAACCAAAATTAAGCAAAGTAGGTTTCTTAGATAAATTATACTCCTGTAAATCGAGATTAGGTAAACTTGATATTAGGTTTCATAGTCCCATGATAAAATCCACTCTGTTATGATGCCTGGTCTCTAAATCTCTGAATGAATTGTCATTTTTCCAAATGAATAAATCTTCAACTCCTGAAAATAGCTTGAGAGACAATTGAGAATTTTAGGGCTTCCCCCTTCTTGCCTTTCTGCTACATATCCTTTTAATAATTTTCCATCACACTGAAGTTATAACTCTTCAAAAGTTTTGAAATATTGTCTCCAATTGAAGGAACAGTCAAGAAGACCAGCACAAATTGCTTTTTTTCATCATATAAAGTTAACTTATTTACTTTTACTGATAATAAAATATGTTCAGTTTTAACACCCAGAAAAACTTCTTTTCTGTCCTTTTATCTTATAGGAAAAAATTTTACTTATATGTGTAAGAATTTCCTTCTGAATGGGTTGAGGTATGTGTACATTTAAATGGGATATTCAGCTATGTGGTTATAATGTTTTTCCTTCTAACAAATAGATCCTCTACCAATAAATTGTATTCTGTTGATTAATTTGTATTCTAATACCTAAAAGCTGCCTACTTAACAAATACAAAAATGTGCAAAAACATGGTAACAGGGTGATATCTGAAACTGGCAACGAATGGTGTTTTGGTAGTGAACCAAATTGTTCCAAAATGACACATCTGGCAAGCTATCTTTAGAATTAGTTTCCTAAAAAAATACCAAAAAGCAACTCAAAAGCTACTTATAACTAATGCAAATCATCTTCATGTACAATTCCATTCTGACCACAACAGTACAAATTACTGAAAATAGCATTCTTTGACTTGGGAAACAAAGATTAAAAAAAAAGAACACTATAGCAGCATAACAAGATGAAGGGCATGGGTTGCTATTGTTGAGCAATAGAACATATGTTTGTGGCAATTAGACAAAAAAACCTTCCCATTTGCAAATGAAGCCAAGAAACCTGACATCCACTATAATTTTATGCTTGCAGTCCACTCATCCCTGAAGTAGAGGATAGATAATGATACAACTATGGACCACATCCTTTTGCAATTTACAGAATAGTGGGCTAGCTTGGGCTTTAGAAATTTACTTTTATTTATTTTGTCTTTATCTCATTCTCTTTATTTCATCTTTATCTAGAGAGCCAAACCCCAAAATAAATAACCAGATAAAAGAAAGACATCAATTTAAAGTTGCTATAAAAAAGATAAAATCTTGTAGAAATGTTAATACAAAAATGCTTATGCATTGGACAAACTAAGATATCTGTCACAATTGTGACTAGGTAGCTAAATTTGAATTTCTCTAATGCTTCCATAATTTTCACATAATTTTGTGGTTTTATATCCCTTCTTCTTATGTGTATATATAATTTTGCTTCATATATTTTGTGACCACAAGTTTTACAATTTACTCCAAAATATATAAATATATCAATACTAATCACTATAGAATATATACACCTATACTATCACTTATATATGTGCATACTAATAAAGACTGGACACCTTTATAGGATCTTTGAAAAAGAAAGGGGTAAACCAGAAGAAAATATGTTCAATACTAGCAATTGCTTCTAAGAGATGAAGGATGAAAGCTTCGGAATAAGCATTTGTTTCAATAATTAGTTATGAAATTTAAGATGTTTTTATTTTTTGGAAAGCCAGCATGTTATACTAAAGTCTTAGACTTTACTGAGGGGAGTAGAAGATTCTACTTAAGAGATGTATTAGCTGTGTCATCATGTAATGCCAACTTTAAGGTCAGGGAACCTCAGTTTGTTCATATGTAAAATGGAGCTAATAATGCTTACAGTATTATTTAATAGGATTGTTGAGAGAAAAGGAGTTTGAAAAACTTAGTGTTACAGTAGTGTGCCAATTACTTAGTATAATCAATAATTTTGATATGGTCTAACTTTGTAACAAATGGTAGTGCCTGTGTGCTTCTAGTCATTTTAGTAGATTAATATAAATCTGACCTTGATTTGATTTCTCTAGCATTAGTTAATTTTCTGTGTGTTGAGTGTTGATTTTCATGTCATTCACACATGTATCAGTTCATAGTTCCACTAGCAGTGTATTAGTGTCCCAGTTTTACCACATCCTTTTTCTGTCATATTAGTCAGTCTGTCCCCTTTAGTTCAATTTTTAATGCTTTGGTTTTTACAAATGGATATTAATCCAAAGAAATGTATAGAAGTTGTATCACTTAAAGAATACATTACAACGACTATTAGAGATATTGCTGCAGTTTTTGGTGTGGGGAAGCCAAGTGTTCCAAATCATTCAAGTTTATAATGGAGCAATCAATCACTTTGAAGAACAAAAGAAAATGCAATTAGTAACTAAAAAATGATGCCAAGAACTGGAAAATTCTTGCTGAGAGCCAGTCTAATTAGATCTCAGAAAATAGTCAACGAGATTCATATGGAACTGATAGATGGAAGAGATCCTCTGCAGTGAACAGTCTTCCTCAATTGGGAAGAACAGTGAGAACAGTAACAACAAATAAACAATTACAAACAATAACAATAACAAAGTGGTTGTAATTGAAAACATGAAATATTGAATATTCTAAAAATTTTAACTGATGAAAGCCACACTTTCATTTAAGGCTACATCAAATGTTAAGTGAACAATTTCAGGTGAGTGTAAAATTTTTCAGTCTAAATCAGACTGGAAAAAATCTCCCCAAAATAATTTGGGGATTATTTTTAAAATTTCAAATAGATTCAGAAGTCTCTTCTTTCAAGTAATCATGAACTCTGATAAATAATTTATGCTAAAAATAGAATTTTTATAGAATGTTATCACTTCCTAAATTGGAATGGGTTGTGCAAAGTATGCCACAATTCATAAAATATTGTAGAAGTTATTAAAGAAATTAAGGTAAACATGATTCAATGGTTTAGAAACTTGAAAACCTATAGGCTATAATCAAGAATAGACTTGGAGAAGTGGACCATTCATCAAAAGCAAGGCTAATGCTATACGATTTTTTTAAAATAGTTCCTGATGAAGAATTAAGATTGGCAAAATCTTGTGAAATGACTGACAGACAAATGAGAAAAACAAATGAGAAAAAACAGAACATATACCACATTGAAATTTTTTAATATGAAAAATTGTAGTTTACTTTATAAATTATTAATTTGTCAATATTCCCCATTTCTCAGTGTCCTTCATTTCATACATATAATCATTTGTCATACTTTGATATTCTCTTCATTTCTCTTCCAACCAATTCTTTATCTTTTAGTTTAGTGTCTTGTCATCTCTTGCCTAGATTATTGCTAAAGACTCATTATTTGTTTCCCTGTCTAATGTCACTCACCACTCCAATACATCCTGTACACGATTGCCAAAGTAATCTTCCCTAAAGTATGGATCTGACTACTTGACTGCCCTAATCATCAACTCCTTTCTTAAATTTTTAAAGCCCTTCCTTTACATAACTGTTTTCAGCCTCAATTACTGTCTCTCACATTAAATTATTGTCCCTCCAATTCTGTAATCCAGTCAAACTGGCCTTCTTTGACCTCATTGCCATTTGACTGGCCATCATAAACACTTAGAGTACATTCCCAACTTACATTTACCCCTCCTTCGTTAATATATGAATCAAACTTGTAACACTAGAGGGGAAGATAAGAGGAAAAGAAGAAAAGTTAAGATTGAAGGAGGATGTCAAAATGCAGGGGAATACACACGGAAGTGGATAGGAGAATGAATTAAAAACCAGAATCCTACCATATGTTGTGTGTCATTTGAAATTATTGTAAGCCCTGGAAGACTACATCTCCCAGGACTCTCTCTGCTACAACTTGCCCTGACACTTCCCACTTCCTTTGGGGGAGGTGTCAGGGAAAGTATAAAAGGGAAAGTTTGGCACCTTTTCTCTCTTTCTACCCAGGAGGGTCTGCTCTCTATGCTGGAAGCTCTGCTCTTTACCCTGACTGCTCTCAACCCTGGAAGCTTAGCTCTCTCTATGCTGGAAGCTCCCATCTCTACCCTGAGAACCTGATCTCTTTCTTGGGGCCTTTTTCCCTTTCTTCCTATCTCCTATTTTTTCCTAGACCTTTCCCTTTCTAATTAAAATAAATATTTAAGTTTACAATTTAAGTATTCAAACCCTAAAGTTGCTCTCTGATCATTCATTTGAGGGCTCTGATCAATTTCCTCTGCCTAGGCTGGGGCCACTATCTTCTTTTCCCTTCCTCTATCTTCCTCTCTCCTTTCTCCCATCTATCCTACCGCCCTCCCTTCACTTTTACCTCACACATTTGTCTGTAAGAAACACACTTGAGGCAGGTAGACACACACAAAGGCTGGAGCAGAATCTATTGGGCTATAATTGAGATAAAGAAGGTTTGACCAGGAATCATGATCTCAAAAAAAGCTAAAATAAAAATAAGTTTGATTAAAAGAGATAAGGAAGGAAATTACATCTTTAGAAAAGGCAGCATAAATAATGAAGAAATATCACTACTTAATATATATACACCAAATGGTATAGCATCAAAATTTTTAAAGGAAAATTTAAAGGAGCTTAAGGAGGAAATAGATAATAAAAATATTAGTGGGGGACCTCAACCTTCCAATATCAAAAATAGATAAATCAAACCAAAAAATGAATAAGAAAGAAGTAAGGGAAGTGAATGAAATATTGGAAAAATTAGAGTTAATAGATATCTGGAGAAAAACTAAAAGGGATAAAAAGGAATATACATTCTTTTCAGCAGCACATGGTACATATACAAAGACTGACCATGTTTTAGGGCATAAAACTGCAAATAAATGTAGAAAAGCAGAAATAATAATATTTTCAGATCATAATGCAATAAAATAATAATTAATAAGGGCTTATGAAGAGGCAAATTTAAAATAAATTGAAAACTTAATAATCTAATTCTTCAAAACTGAAGAGTCAAAGAACAAATCATAGAAACAATTACTGATTTCATTGGGGAGAATGACAATGAAGAAACAGCATATCAAAATCTATGGGATATAGTCAAAGCAGTACGCAGGGAAAAATTTATAATCCTAAGTGCCTATATCAACAAAATAGAGCGGGAATAGATCAATGAATTGGGTTTGCACCTTAAAAAGCTAGAAAGAGAACAAATTGAAAATCTCCAGCTAAAATCTAAATAGGAAATTGTAAAAAATCAATGGAGAAATTAATAAAATAGAAAGTAAAAGAACTATTGAACTAATAAATGAGATTAGGAGCTGGTACTTTGAAAAAACAAATAAAATAGATAAAGTACTGGTTAATCTAATAAAAAATAAAGAAGAAAATCAAATTAACAGTATGAAAGATGAAAAGAGTGATCTCACCTCTACTAAAGGGGAAATTAAGATAATTTTTAGGAATTATTTTGCCCAATTATATGACAATAAATGACAATCTAAGTGAAATGGATGAACATTTACCAAAATATAAATTGCCTAGATTAATAGAAGAGGAAAAAGAACTTAAGCAATATGTAAACAATGCCATCTCAGAAAAAGAAATTGAACAAGCTATTAAGGAATTTACCCCAAAAAATATTCTAAGAAAAAATCCCCAGGGCCAGATGGATTCACAAGTGAATTCAATCAAACATTTAAAGAATAATCCAAATACTATACAAATTTTTAACAAAATAAACAAAGAAGGAATCTTACCAAATTCCTTTTATGACACAAATATTGTTTTGATTCCAAAGTCAAACAAGACCAAAAACTGAGAAAGAAAACTACAGCCTAATCTCCTTAATTAACATAGATACAAGAATCTTAAATAAATATTAACAAAAAAGACTCCGGCAAGTGATCACAAGGATTATTCACTATGACCAGGTGGAATTTACACCAGGAATGCAAGAATGGTTGAATATTAAGAAAACCATCCACATAATTGACCATATCAACAACCAAACCAACAGAAATCACATGATTATCTCAATAGATGCAGAAAAAGTCTTTTACAAAATACAACATCCATTCCTTTTGAAAACACTAGAAAGTATAGGAATAGATATATAAAACCATCAGCAAGTAACATCTGCAATGGGAAAAAGTTAGAAACCTTAACAATAAGATCAGGAGTAAAACAAGGATGCCCATTATCACCTCTATTATTTAATATTGAGCTAGAAACAATAGTGGTAGCAATTAGAAAAGAAAAATAATTAAAGTAGGTAATGAGGAAACTAAACTATCACTCTTTGGAGATATGATGGTATAATTAAAGAATCCAAGAAAATCAACTAAAAGGTTAATGGAAATAATCAACAATTTTAGCAAAGCTGCAGGGTACAAAATAAACCCACAAAAATCATCAGCATTTCTATATATTTCCAAAAAAATTCAACATTCAGAGTTAGAAAAAGAAACTCCTTTGGAAATCACTTGACAATATAAAATATATAGGACTCTATCTGTCAAAACAAACACTAGAATTATATGACCACAACTACAAAATACCTTTCACACAATTAAAACTAGATCTAAATAATTAGAAAAACATTAATTGCTCATGAGTAGGATAAGCTAATATAATAAAAATTACAATCCTGCCCAAATTAATTATTTATTCAGTGCCATTCCTATGAAACTCCCCAAAATCTTTATTATAGAATTTGAAAAAATTGTAACAAAGTTCATCTGGAAGAACAAAAGATCAAGAATATCAAGGGAAATAATGAAAAAAAATGTGAAGGATAAGAGGCCTAGCAGTACCAGATATTAAACTGTACTCTAAAGTAGTGGTCATCAAAACAATATGCAAAACAACTCTGATTAAGAGACATAAGGGAGGATTAATGGAATAGACTAAGGGCAAATGACCTCAGCAAGCTAGTGTTTGATAAACTCAAAGACCCCAGCTTTTGGGACAAGAGCTCACTATTTGACAAAAACTGCTGGGAAAATTGGAGAACAGTATGGGGAAATTTAGGTCTAGATCAATATCTCACACCCTATACCAAGATAAATTAAAAATGGGTAAATGACAAATATAAAGAGTGAAATCATAAATAAATTAGGTGAACATAGAATAGTATAACTTTCAGATCTATGGGAAAGGAAGGAATTTAAGACAAACAAGAGATAAAGAACATTACAAAATGAAAAATGATTTTGACTATATCAAATTAAAAAAGGTTTTGTAGAAACAAAACCAATGCAAATAAAATTAGAAGGAAAGCAAAAAACCAGGAAAGAAATGTTATAACAAAACTCTCTGACAAAGGTTTAATTTCCCAAATATATAAGGAACTAAGTCAAATTTACAAAAAAATCAAGCCATTCCCCAATTGACAAATGGTCAAAGGATATGAATTGGCAGTTTTCACATGAAGAAATCAAAACTATCAATAATCTCATAAAAAAGTGTTCTAAATCTCTCTTGGTTAGAGAAATGCAAATAAAAACAACTCAGATATATCACCTTATACCTAGCAGACCGGACTATATGGAAGTAAAGGAAACTGATAAATGTTGGATGGGATGTGGCAAAATTGGGAAACGAATACATTGCTGTATTATAATGAATTGTGAATTGGTTCAACCATTCTGGAAAGCAATTGGTAATTATGCTCAAAGAGTTTTTAAAAAATGCCTAGCCTTTGATCTAGTCATACCACTGCTGGGTTTGTACTCCAAAGAGATAATAAGGAAAATTACTTGTACAAAAATATTTATAGCTACGCTCTTTGTGGTGGCAAAAAAATGGAAAATCAGAGGATGTCCATCGATTGGGGAATGGCTGAAGAAATTTTGATATCTGATGGTGATTGAATATTAATGTGCTGAATGGAATGATGAACTGGAATAATTCCATGTGAACTGGAAATGCCTTCAGGAATTGATGCAGAGTAAAAGGAGTAGAACCAGGAGAAGATTATACACAAAGATTGTACACACACACATTATGACACAATCGAATGTAAGAGATTTTTCTACTAGCAGGAATGCAATGATCCAGGACAATCCAGAGGGACTTAAGAGAAAAATGCTATCCACCTCCAGAGAAAAAATTGTGGGAACAGAAATGCAGGAGAAAAACAATGATTGATCAAATAGTTCTAAAAGGATATGATTAGGGTTTTGATGTTAAAATATCACTCTACTACAGATATAAATAACAGAGAAATAAGTTTTAAACAATGATACATGTATAACCCAGTGGTGGGAAAAATCATGAATCATGTAGCCATGGGGAAATAGTCTTAATTAATTAATTAATTAGTTAATTAAAAGAATAAATAAAACCCAGTATAACAAAGAAAAAACAAACCCATCTCCATTCTCTAAAAACCAATACTTTAAAGTCAGTATAAGTTCTTACAGTGTATCTAGAATAATAAGGACCAACAAATTGATGCAGAGAGAAAGGAGCAGAGCCAGAAAAACATTGTACACAGAGACCAATACACTGGTAAAATAGAATGTAATGGACTTCTGTACTAGCATCAATGCAATGACCCAGGACAATTCTGAGGGATTTATGGAAAAGAACGCTACCCACATTCAGAGGAAGAACTGCAGGAGTGGAAACACAGAAGAAAAGCAGCTGCTTGAACATATGTATTGAGGCAGACATGATTGGGGATTTTGATTCGAAACTATGCAATGATCAACAATTGGAAATAGGTCTTGATCAATGACACATGTTAAAACCAGTGGAAATGCGCATCAGCCAGGGGTGGGGGGAGGGCGAGAGGTGAAGGGGAAAGTAGGAGCATGAATCATGTAACCATGTTAACTTTTCTAAAAAATGAATATTAATAAATGTTAAAAATAATAAGGACCAACTATTTAGTATGTGAACATAAGCAAATCTTCATAATCATGAAATAAATTTCATAAGGTGATTGTAGAGTTCTGACATAGTGGACTGACACCTTTGTCCTGCTGTATAAATTGATATTCTGAAATATCCCCAGTATTGAGAGAAATCCAAAGTAAGACGTGCTCAGCCCTGATTCAGGAGGTGAAAAGAAAATTTGTAGAATTTAATTTATATGGCAAATAATACAGATAAATCAGACATGGGCAAAATATTCAAACTCAATCCCTGGAATTTTGAGAAGACTGTTTTATTGAAGTGGGGATGGGGTATCATGGTAAGGGAACAGCAAAATCTTAACTGTCTGATTAATTCTTTATTTTGTATTTTTTACATCCCTGCTCACCCTTCACACACATCATAATATACCACAGAGAGAGCAAAATCTTCTTTATGTTTTCCATTAACATTTAAATTTTTATGAAAGAAGCACTGAAAATGTGTAGAAATCATCAAATGCTACATATAAATTTTGTCATGCTATGTCCCCTATAGAGTAAGATTTGGGGAATTATTAATAAACTCATTTATAAATATGGGGTGTAACAAACCAGTGACATTTGACCATGACATATCTGATTGCTGTTTCTGGCAGACATTTCCTTTGGGCATCTGGCATGTTGCTTTAACATTTGGAAGATACATGCCCTATGAATCCAGGGGTCTAATATTTGACAATGATATCCATTCCATATCCAAGAGTATGTATATTGAAAATAATTAAAGTTTCTTATTTCTTATAAGCTGTTAGTTTAGGCCTAATTCTAACTTGGCTCAAACTGAGGCTGAGAAACTATAGCATTATAAAGTAAGGAATTTATTCTTTCATATGCTTATTGAAAAGAGATAATGTTTTGTAGGTTGTTGGACAGCACAAAAAATTATTCCAAAACTCTTAACATAACTAGAATCTTACTTTTCCCTACTTCAGCTTTTGGCCCCAAAACACACCAATCCAGACCCTCAAATCCCATAGCATATTTATAAGATTAGCATTTACATGATGATTATAAATAACTATGTGTCTTGTCCTAATTTTTTCAATCTAAGTCTATATCCCATGAGTTTCTAATCGATAGTAAATGCATCAAAGTTGCAAGGTGATAGTAAGTCTGGCAGGATGCTTGAAATAATAGTCCTCTTAGGTACCTCGTTTTGTTTCTATGTTCTTCTACCCATTTCCTGTCATGTCTCTTTACTCTCAAGACAATAAATGCTTGAGATAAGCAGGGTAAGTAGGAAAAAAAAGGCACACATACATGTATTATTCTTAAATATATTGATGTGTTTTATATTTGTTGATTAATTATGAGGGTATAAAATATATCAAATGAATATTAATGTAGCTATCCTTTGAATGCAAATGGATAACTATTTGTTTCCCTTTATTAACCTCTAACTGAAAGCATTAGTTTTCACAGCATCAAAATGTGAAAAATTGCATAAGTGTAATCAGCCTCTTGAGCATGGGCCTGTTATTCCACACTTCCCTAATATCTTGGGTTATTAATCCAATATTTCTCTTATATGAGGTATGGGGATTAACATGAATTACAATGTTCAATAACTGCCAGATGTCATGAGTTATAAACTCAATAGTCTAAGGATTATTACACATTAGGGCACCTTATGCACAAGGCAATCTTGGAATTTATGTATTATTTATTACCTATTGGCAGGGTCTCAAAGTAATTTTATCTCTGCTGTTAAAATAAAAATTGGAAGAGGAAGAAGGCCAAGGAGAACCTGAGTTAAAAACTACTATTTCTTTACCTTTTTGCTTCTCCATTGCAATTTAACAAATCTTGGATAGGGGAAATAAATTCATAACCTAATTCAGTTCTATCTATTTCATCACCAGTCTTCCTAATGCAGGTAAAATGAGAAATTTCAACTGGTCTATTTTTTTCTCAATAAAATTAATTGGAGTGCCAACCACTAGAGGTCAGACTTCCATGTCAACCATTTATATCACAGTGTTCCATTAATTTAAATATTGCTAAAGATATACACAAAACCTTAACTTATTCTTAACTATGTTTGTATTTTTTTGGGAGAAAAAAGAATGTTTACATAAAAAAGTAATTCCCACATGTTTACTGGGCTTCAATCAAATTCATTCATTATAATTGTGATTTTGGAAATGTTCCATCAACAGAAAATTTATTTTTTAACCGTCCTTAGATGAAGGTTGTTAAAGTAGATATTCCTAAAAATCAGTGCTTTCCATGAAATGTTCTATTTGATTATTGAAAGGAAAAGTATATTTAAATGTTTTCAAATAAATATTAAGGCATCTATTTTACAAAGTATGATTATTGTCCTTAATACTTGAAGAGGACCAAAATCACATCATTGGTTGTCTTTAGACTCTCAAATAAATTAGATTTAACTGAGACAGAGTTGCACAAAGTCATCAACGTCATGCTCTCTTCTAGAATCATCCAAATCAATGGCAAGACGAAAGTCAAGATGATTGGTGATGGCCAGGAAAGGAGTGGATGACTTTCTTTGATGTCAAACCAAGCTCTAAGCACTCCACAGAGCCTTCTTGCACTACCTTCAGGGCTACTGGAACAAATTGCTCTCCTCTATTCCTTCTGCCAGGGGAATTCTTCACATGACAGAGGTAGACACTTCCCTAATTGATGGAGGAGTTCAACTCCTGTCAGTTATCTGAAGGTGGTCTAACCCTCTTATTGGTATTGCTGCATGCTGTGGCTTCTAGGAGTGACAGATGAGAGCTGGGTGGCAGATGGACACCAAAGGATGAAAGAAGACTTAGAAAGGGCTCAATAAGCTCTCACACAAGAAGTATTAGTTTTCTCTGAACAGCCTATATACACCATCACCTACTGACACTGCACCAAAGACCCAATAATCTTTCTTTTTCCAAGTATGAATACTGAATAGACTAATGTTCAGCAATATCATTGCTCATTACAGGACAAATCTTCAAAAAATCAATATTGTACTTTAACATCCAAGAAAAAGAAGGAGAAATTGTGAGTATACCCACACAAATTTTATGAATGCAAAAGTTCAAAAGACCAATGTCAATGATTTCAAAACCTGACATTAGAGATACAGTATAATATAATAAATAGAAACCCAGCATCTGAGATAAAGAGACTTGGGATCAAGTAACATTTCTAAAACATACTGTCACTAATTCTCTGGGAAAGACATTTAAACTGTTGGTGGCTTAGGCAACTTTCTAAAAATATAAGTGGCAGAGAATCTGTATTTGTAATAGTAGAATAAATTTCTCCTTCAGAAGTTTCCTACTTCAGAAGTGTTATACACACACAGAACATAGGTGACAAAAATACTTCAGAAAATGGACCAAACTAGGAAAAAATAAAAGTTCCTAACTGCATTTAATGTATTGATATATTTAAATAAAAATAGAAATGTATAAATGTGTGTTGTCTTCTAAGTCAGTATGTTGCACATAGGGATACATATGTACAATTTTGTGGCAGTCATTTCTATCTGTTTGATATCACTGTTCTACAACAATGAAATGATGAATGTAATAAACAAGGAAACAAAGGAAAACCATAATAATGACTTCATCTAGAAGCAAGTGTATTGGAAAATTGTTTTTTCTTGGAAAAGGTAATTATTTACTTTTACCCCCTGTTGAATCTATTCTTCCTTAATATATGTAATATATAGATTAGAAATGGGGCAGCTGGGTGGCTCAGTGGATTGAGAGCCAGGCCTAGAGACTGGAGGTCCTAGGTTCAAGTCCGGCCTCGGACACTTCCAGCTGTGTGACCTTGGGCAAGTCACTTGACACCTATCGCCCACCCTTACCACTCCTGGGCTAAGGACGGTCCCTAGCCTGGATGAAAAAGGAGGAGGGTTGGGC
Organism: Gracilinanus agilis; assembly: GCF_016433145.1. Lineage (NCBI taxonomy): Eukaryota > Metazoa > Chordata > Mammalia > Didelphimorphia > Didelphidae > Gracilinanus > Gracilinanus agilis. Next base: position 427,414,308 of record NC_058132.1, on the reverse strand, counting down.
GTGGGGCTAGCAACCCCACCCTGTAAAAACTACATCTGCTAAAGAAACTGCAACCTAAAGTAGGGGCAGCTGGGCTAGCTCAGTGGATTGAGAGCCAGGCCTAGAGACGAAAAGTCCTAGGTTCAAATCCGGGCTCAGACACTTCCCAGCTGGGTGACCCTGAGCGACCCATTGCCTACTGGTTGTGGCCCTATGCTCCTAGAATGGAGTCCCAGGATAAAAAAAAATAGATTAGAAATGAATAATTGCTACCTTGAGTTTGTATGTACTACAAGAGGTCTTAGTAACTTAATTTTTAAAAGCATATTGTATGAAAGGTCATGTGAAATCTTCATATTTTTAAAATATTTTTATTTATAATATTTTCCATGGCTACATGATTCAGAATTTTTCCTACCTCTCTTACTCCCCGCTCCCAGAGCTGACAAGCAATTCCACTGGGTTATACATGTATCACAGTTCAAAACCTATTTCTATATTATTCATATTGCAATAGAGTGATCTTTTAACATCAAACCCTTAATCATATCCCCAACAAACTATGTGAACGATCACATGGTTTTTCTTCTGTGTTTCTGCTCCCACAGTTCTTTCTTTGGATGTGGATAGTGTTCTTTCTCATAAGTTCCTCTAGATTGTCCTGGGTCATTGCATTGCTGCTAGTGGAAAAGTCTATTGCATTTGATTACGCCACAGTATATCCATCTCTGGGTACTATTCTATGTTCACCTAATTTATTTATGATTTCACTCTTTATATTTGTTATTTACCAGTTTTGGATTTATCTTGGTATAGAGTGTAAGGTGTTGATCTAAATTCTAAACCTAATTTTTCCTATACTGTTTTCCAGTTTTCCCAGTAATTTCTGTCAAATAGCAAATTCTTGCCCCCAAAGCTGGGAACTTTTGGTTTATCAAACACTAGCTTGCTGAGGTCATTAATAATATTTTCTATTATCATGTACTGTAATACCTACTTCACTGGTTCAATTTTGTGGCTATTATACTTTGTCATCATCCGGGATATCCAAAGATAAGTCATTCACAGAAGCAGTCCCTTCCTGCTTAGATAGAAAGTAAATACCTACATAAATATAATTATATCCTGAATGTATTTGACTGTGTTAGTCTGCTTATTCCTAACAAGGGAAGAGATACAGGTTCATTAAATATAAGAAGTTTAATGATTTACTGGAATATTGACAACTTTCATTATCTATTCAAATGAAAACATACATATATGTAGGCATATATTTGCATTTGTATATGTGTTGGTATATGGTGAACATGCAAAAACCAATAGAAATTATATTGTCACATTTCTTTTTTTTCTTCCTGACCACCAAAGCTCTGTAAAACAGGAAGGCAGGAGGAAAAAAAAGAAGCACTAATAAGAAATAATTTTTATTCTTATATTCTTAAAGGGTCAGAGCTTTGTCAACTTTTTTATGGAGTCCCCCAAGTTTGTTCCTGTAACTTGGGAATTTGCCTTAAGGGAAGTCCCATCCTTTCCTTGTCTTAGACTGAAAAATAAACCTTAATGTACCCAATGATCTCAGCTTAGATAGAATTAGTGGATATAATAAAATCTCAAGCAACTTTTTGTCTTAGAAGTTTCTCCCATTTTATCAGAGGCTTTTGGGTGATGGGTAGAAATAATGGCATCTTTTCAGGAATCACTTCACCTCAGAGTTACTGATAGAGAAGAAAAATAAATCTAGGAATAGACTAAGTTCCTTAGATATCTGAAAGCTTATTTAGAAGTTATCAAAGAAAAGGTAATTATGGTCTCATGGACCAAAATTCTTTAAAGAAAGTTAGGCTAAAAGGAATGGAAAGTTCTCAAGAATTAAATTTTGAAGACATTAACAGATGAAGAGGAAAAAGGGTAATTTGTTCAAATAAACTGCTATAACTACATCTGGAACTTGGATTTTTTAAAGAAGTTTTTTTAAGAAGGAGGGGAAAAGGAGGGGAGCTGGGTAGCTCAGTGGATTGAGAGCCAGGCCTAGAGACCGGAAGTTCCTAGGTTCAAATCCGGCCTCAGACACTTTCCAGCTGTGTGACCCTGGGCAAGTCACTTGACCCCCATTGCCTACCCTTACCACTCTTCCACCTATAAATCAATACACAGAAGTTAAGGGTTTAAAATAAAAATAAATAAATAAATAAACAAACAAACAAATAAATAAATAAGTAAATGAATGAATGAATGAATAAATAAATAAATAAATAAATAAATAAATAAAGAGAAGGAGGGGAAAAGGAAAGAAAAGATATATACAAATGTGTGGTATGATTTTGAAAAACTAGTATACATATACATAATATGTAAAGGCTATTGAAGAAAATTAAGGATAAAAAATTGGAGATTTTAATGCAGAAAAGTAGAGGAACAAAGAAGATATAAGATCAAATGGATGATTGTAAAACATTGAAAAAAAGAAGCAGTGATCACAAATATCCAGAACAGTATCAGAAAGTTTATATCAAATTAAAATTAAGTACCTTTTTGGCAAGGTAATTAGAATGTAAGGTGAGAATACTCTGCATACATGTATTTACATACACACTCATGCATATATGTGTAATTATGCATATATACATACAAGTATATTTAGTTTTATATATATACATACATATATTTACAAACAAGTTTCTTAAATAAGCATTTGACAAACATTCTCATGTTATTTCTATCAGAATTATGGAGAAATCTAGTCACATTTATGTAAGTTTAAGCTAGTTGAATAGTCAAACAAAATGAAGCTCAATGTCATCTTAAAATGAGGTCTCAATTGGAGTGCTATGAAGATCTGTGCTAAGTCCTCTGTTGTTAAATAATTTTATTGGTGACCCAAAAGCAAGCATAATTATCAGTTTAAGATGAAATTAATATAGAAATATGTAAAGTTTTCACTTAGATTAAGGGGGAAAACCACTTTTCAAGTATAAAACAGGAAAAATAAGATTTGGGGCTAAGTGATTGCCCATATAAATATTTACCACCAGAACAAAGGGGCAGCTATAAAATTTATTGCAATCTTAGGCTCCATTAAGCAAGGTGGTATCTGAGACAATTTAAGCATTATTGGACTACCTCAAAGCCATGATAAAAAAAAAAAAAGCTTGGACATCTTACTACAAGAAATAATCAAAGGAAATTGCCCATATATTCTTTAAAAATAAAATAAAATAGAAATAAAATAGAAATTGAAAAATAAAATAAAAAATAAAAATAAAATAAAATTGAAATTGAAAAAATCCACAGACCACTTCCAGAAATAAATCCTCAAATGACAATCTCCAGTAATATAAGAGTTAAATTCAAGAGCACTCAAGCCAAAGAGAAAATACTACAAGGTATTTCAATACCATATATTCAAATACCATGGAGTGACAATTAGGATGACACAGGACATAGAAGCTTCCACATTAAAGGATCAGAAGGCATGGAATATGATATACAGGAAAGCAAAATATCTAAATTTACAACCTAGAGTCATCTAGTATATACTTTCAGGGGGAAAATAGTCATTCAATATGATAGAAGATTCCCAAGCATTACTGAGGAAAAAACCACACCTAAACAAAAAATATTCGAAGTCCAAAATCCAAGAGAAGTCTAAAAAGATAAATAAGAAAAAAGAAAATTTAAGTTACTCAATAAGGTCAAACTGTATGTATTCCTTCATGGAAACTGGATATGTATAATTCTTAAACATCCTTCTTTGTAGTAGAACAGATAGAAGAAATATATTTAAAGAGAGGGTAGACTGATTATGATGATGCAAAATGATATGATATGCAAAAAATCAAGGGCTGTAAAAGGGTTTCAATGAGAGTAAAGGAAACAGAGATGGAATGATTTAAATTATATAACATAAAGAGCCATGAAAAATTATTACAGTGGAGGGGGGAGGATGAGGGTAGTGATAAATAGTGCTTAAATTTTATTCTTATCATAACTGGCTCAAAGAGGGAATAACAACCACACTAATTGGTGTATATAACTATATCTTACCTATAGAAAAGAAGAAGGGTATAAGACAAGAGGGGGTGTTAATTGGAGGAAGGGTGAAGTGTAAGGGGGGAATAAAAAGCAAACCACTGGTTTTGGAAAAGAAAGGAAAAAGAACAAAATCGGCAGGGGAAAATAAGATGGAGGGCAATAAAGAGTTGGTAATTATGATTGTGAATGTGAATAGGATGAACTCACCCATAAATGGAAGTGGATAGCATAATGGATAAAATACCAGAATCCAACTATCTGTGGTTTACAAGAAACACATTTGAGACAGGGTGACCCACAAAGAGTAAAGGTAAGGGGCTGGAACAGAATTTATTGTGCATCATCTTAAGTAAAAAAAATCAGGAATAGTAATCATGATCTCAGACAAAACTAAAACAAAAATAGATTGGATTAAAAGAGATAAGGAAGGAAATTACATCTTGCTAAAAGGTACTAAAAACATTGAAGTAATATCAATACTAAACATATATGCACCAAGATTTAAAATTTGTTGAGAAAAATTTCAGGAAAAGAAGCTCACTAACTCCTTTAATCAAGAAAATGAACTGTTCAGAGAAAGTGTCATAAAGAAACCTCCACTGCACCAGAAGATCCAGAATGAACTTTGGGATGCAATTGATAGAATTGAAGGGGGTTGAACAGTTATTCTGAATGTAAACTTTTATGGAAAAGAGGACTGCCCCCTAATTGGCTTTTTATCTATGTATCTATCAAACATTGGTTTTGTGCTCTCTCTCTCTCTCTCTCTCTCTGTCTCTCTCTCTCTCTCTCTCTCTCTCTCTCTCTCTCTCTCTCTCTCTCTCTCTCTCTCTTCTATTTCCCTCTTATCTCTAACTATTGTAGTTTCCTCTTAGAAGGTACAATATTGTAAGCACCTGTAGTTAGAAAATCTATAGAGTTATAAGCTGATTATGTTAAATGATCCAATGGGGAGGATCATGGGGGGGATTGTGAAGAAGGGATTGACTCTCACCTTGCCTACTTTTAAATTTAATCAACCAAAAGTGAAGACACCCCTACTTAACACTAAGTAGGGGAGGTTTGCAAACCACTTACTAAAGTGAGTAACTTCCAGAAGCAACTGACTGCCCCCTGGGAAGTGCTAAGTAAATTAAAAGACTGCAATTTGTCCTCGTAAAGTGGAAGAAAGTACAGGAAGGGATGTAAAGAAAGGTCTATAAAAAGGGCCTAAACTTCCTGTCAGAAGGTCTTTGAGGTCTTTGTCCAGAATCTTCAGCTGGAAGGACCTGGGGCTGACAACTTGAACTGCTTCTAGTAAGACTACTCTTGGATCTTCTTTCTCCCTTTGGACTTCAGATTGGGTGAGTGAAGAAAAGCTGCTCTCCTTTCTGGGCTTCTGGAGAGATTAGCACTGGAGAAGCCTCCCTCTTGGGTGAGGCTACGTGGGTGAAACCCTTGTTTAATTTACCTCCTCCAGCTGGGGTTAATGAGCCCTGCCAGAGTGGAAATAGATGCCGGAGCAAATATTTAATGTGATAGGATAGACATTTTCTCTATCCTCTTTTTCAAATCTCTACTTTCACTTTTTCTCTCTTTTTGTAAATAAAGCTGCTAAAAAGTCATTTTGACTTGAGCTGTATTAATTTTTAAATTGGTGACCACATTCTCTTATATTTAGCCCAACCATAAATTTAACCCCCATATTTCCAACTATTCTGGAAGACAATTTTGAATTATGTCCTAAGGGTTTTATAAGAATTCATGGCCTTTGATCCAGCAATACCACTACTAGGTTTGTATTCCAAAGAGATTTTTAAAAAAGGGAAAGGTTCTGTCTCTACAAAAATATTTATAGCTGTGCTTTTTGTAGTGGCAAAAAACTGGAAAATGAAGGCATGTCCCTGAATTGGGGAATGGCTGAACAAATTGGGATATATGATGGTGATGGAATACTATTTTGCTAAGGAATGATGAACTACTTGATTTCTATAAGAACTGGAAAGATCTATATGAAATGATGTGGTATGAAAAAAGCAGAACCAGGAGTACATAATGCATAGTAATTGAAACATTGTGGGACAATAAAATGTGTTTTACTCTGCTACTAAAAGCAATGCAATGATCCATGATAACATTGAGGAAAGAATGCTGTCTATATCTAGAGAAAGAACTGTGGAAATAGAAGTCCAGAGGAAAACATATGATTTTATTACTTGTTTATATGGGTATATCATTTGCCATTTTGTTTTTCAAAGATGACTCTATTAAAAAATTAATAATATGGAAATAGGATTTGAGTGATAATATATGTATAACTCAATGAAATTGCTTATCAACTCTGGGAAGGGGAGGAAAGAGGTAGAGGAAGTCATCAAGAATCATATAACCACGGAAAATACTAAAAAAACATTTAAAAGAAATGTGGTATCCAGGCCTAGGGAAACAATAGCATACTGGACCTGTTCCCAAGGAACTACAGCATATTTTGTCCAGTTTGGTGTGCACTTTTAGGAGAACACTGATACAGTAAGGAATATCCAAAGGAGATTCTCGAAAAATAGTGATCCTTGATTAGAGAAGTCTAATCTTTGATTAGATTCAGAGTGGTGAGGAAAATAATATTTTGAAAGCAATCACATAGAAAAGGAAGAAGAGAAACTCATTACACTTTATTATGTAGGACAGAATTTGAGTATTCAGCAGGGCATACATTTCAGAGAGGTAAATTTTTAGGCTTAATATAAGGAAAAATCCTTGAATAATTAATGCTTTCAGAATGTTCAGAAAGCTGCTAGTAAATTCCCCTTTAGCAAAGACTGGATTTTTCAGAGGGCATATCTATCAGACCAGATGGTCTTTGATGACCCTTTGAAATTTGAGATTTGTAATAAAGTGAAATAAATATGAAATAAAACATAGTAAAGAACATAGAATGAGAGGCAGTTTCTCATAAATGTATGATCAATTTTTAACTGAATCTAGGTGTTTTAAGTGCTCCAGAAATTTCTTCACTATTTTTTTTGCATCCATTACTACTCAGCCTGTTTCCTACTTATTTTTAGGAATGCCTTTTCCCCTCTAATTTAGGAGTTCATCTGTTTTGGGATGGAAGGAATTGTTAAAAGTGCAGAGGACTTTTGAAAATATTTTCTCATGGTCCTAAATGCAACTTGCATGCTTCTTTAGGTACACAGGGAGAAAAGGAGTTCAAAATCTCTTTATATTCAGAGTTTTCCTATAGTAAGTACAAACATATATATTTTACAATCAAGGAAAGTGACTTTATAGAGGTGGGATAACATACTTATCATTACATTTTTCACTTACTGCCCTTCAAAGTATAGTTCCTTCTTAAATCCTAGATAGTTTTCTTTCCATATATACATAGCCAATTAGGTTCCACTTACTTTGGGGTTCTCATAGAATCTTAGGGACTTTTTAGGGTAATTTATCTACTTTTGCTCACTTGCTGAACCCATTCAATATCTGGGAATTTCTTTTTTTTTTTTTAACCCTTACCTTCCACCTTGGAGTCAATACTGTGTATTTGGCTCTAAGGCAGAAGAGTGGTAAGGGCTAGGCGATGGGGGTTAAGTGACTTGCCCAGGGTCACACAGCTGGGAAGTGTCTGAAGCCAGATTTGAACCTATGACCTCCCATCTCTCTGCCTGGCTCTCAATCTACTGAGCTACCCAGCTGCCCCCAATATCTGGGAATTTCTGAAGTTAATCAAGTTCTAGGTTAATTCAATTGTTTATCTTGCTATCTCACCTTGTCCCAGAACTCCAATTTATGCTCTTCTTGACATTCCTTCCCAAAGTCCCTCTGACTGGAGGGCTCTGACCTCACTCTGAGCAAGAGGTAAGTCTACCAAAAGCAAGAAGACACAAGATTGGCTGCAGAATGAGCTTGTTCACTTTTCTCCACCCCACTATCTTTCCTTTACCATCTATATTAAGAGATTTGTTTATAGATAGACATATGGCTTTATTTGCATTCATATTCAAGAAGAAGTAAGCTGTGACTTCAATTTCAAGAGTAAACTCTTCTTTTTAAAATTCAAAGGTTGGGGCAGCTGGGTAGCTCAATGGATTGAAAGCCAGGCCTTCCCTTCCCTCCTCTCCACCAACACCCCTGTAGCCAACGAGTAATTCCACTGGGTTTTACATGTGTCATTGATCAAGACCTATTTCCATATTATTAATATTTGCATTAGAGTGATTGCTTAAGAGTCTACATCCCCAATCATATCCAAATCAACCCATGTGATCAAGCTGTTGTTTATCTTCTGTGTTTCTCCTCCCACAGTTCTTCCTCTGAATGTGGCTAGTTTTCTTTCTCATAAGTCCCTCAGCCTTGCTCTGGATCCTTACATTGCTGCTAGTAGAGAAGTCTGTTACATTTGATTGTGCCACAATGTATCCATCTCTGTGTATAAGGTTCTCCTGGTTCTGCTCCTTTCACTCTATATCAATTTCTGGAGGTCATTCCAGTTCACATGGATTTCTTCCATTTCATTATTCCTTTTAGCAATTGAAGGGCATCCCATCATTTTCCAATTCCAATAGAAGAGGCAGTGCGAAGGGAGAGATGGGGTAGAAGTGGGAATGAGGATGGGAAGAGGAGGGGGCGGGGGCTGGACCAGCAGGGAAAGGGGTGGGCACAGGGGAGACACAGGGAGAAGTTGAGCAAGGGAACAAGGGGGAGAAGAGGATGGTTTTGGCACATGTGCAGTTTGAAGTTGAGTAAAGTGAGAGAGAAGGTAATCAGGGTGAGATGAATCTCCCTTCTGAATCTTGAGATTACTCAAGGTTTTCTCAAGGTGTTCTATATGAGCCTTGAGATCTATCAAACTAACTTTCTGTTATTTCTTCTTGAGGAGAAATAGAGAAATGGAAAGGTAATCAAGTAGCACAACCATGAAAAGTGCTAAGCAAAGCCATCCTGAAACAGTGAGCTGTTCGAATTCATTCAAAACTGTTCTTTTAGATTTGAGGCAATTCCTTTCAATACCATAGTCAGGCTCACCCTACTTAACTCACTTTTGAATGGAGGACAGCTAGGCTTAGCTAGAGGCTAAATTTGTGAAGGAAGGCAAGAAAAAGGAAAAGCTTTCTATTTTAGGCACAATTAAACACACTTTTTTGAAGGTAAAAAAGCCCTCTGGGTACAGCCAACTATATGTGAGCCTTCGCTATGATTGTGTATAAGTTTCTGTTGCATTAGCCTAAGGCAGACCCAGGTTACAGTTCTAGGTCATTGTCTCAGGGCAAGACAGAACACCATTAAACCAGAACTTGCAGTCTAAAGGGAGCAGAAACCCTGGACCCCTAGTTTATGTGGGGGTGGGGGGAGCAGAAGAGTGCTTGAAGTTGCTTATAGACCAAAGCAGAGACCTGAAGAGCAGTAAACACACTTCTCATTACATCATACTACCTTGGAAGAACTGAAACCTTATAAACAAAACTAGCTTTGAAAATAGTTGTTAAAAAAAAAGACTGAAGCTTAGGACAGTGCCCTTGCACTGTAGGAGCAAAGCCCAACTTTAATAGTGAAAAAAAACTCTCATGAAAAAGGTTGAGAAAGTGAGCAGATAATAATGAAAAAATAATCAGGCAAGGAAGTTATTGTTGTAATAGGGAAAGTCAAATCACAAGCTCAGAAAAAGACAACAATGTAAAAACTGCTATATCCAAAGCCTCAAAGAAAAACTAGAATTAGTGTCAGGCCCAAAAAGAATTCCTAGAAGACCTCAAAAAGGATTTGAAAAACCAAATAAGAGAGGTAGAGGAAAACTTGGGGAAAGAAATAAAAGTGATACAAGAAAATCATGGAAAAAAAGTAACTAGATTGACAAAGGAAGCACTAAAAATACTGAAGAAAATAATACCTCAAAAAACAGAATAGGCCAACTGGTAAAAGAGACAAAAGAGACAAAAATCCACTGAAGAGAAGAATTTTCTGAAAATTGGAATAAGCTAAATGGAAAAGGAGGTACAACAACTCACTGAAGACAATTCTTTACTAATTAGAATTGGGCTAATGATTTTATGAGACATCAAGAAACAATGAAATCAAAAGAATGAAAATATAGGAGAAAATGTTAAATAATTTATTGGAAAAGACAAATGACTTGGAAAATAAATTCAGGAGGGATAATTGAATAACTATTGGACTATCTGAAAGCCACAATTTAAAAAAAGAGCTAAGACATCATCTTTCCAGAAATTATCAAGGAATACTACTCAGATATTCTAGAACCACAGGATAAAATAGAAATTGAGAGAATCTACTGATAACCTCCTGAATAAAATCCCCAAATGAAAATTCTAAGCAATAGTATAGCCAAATTCCAGAACCCCTATGTTAAGTAGAAAATATTGTAGGCAGCCAAAAAGAAATTATTCAAACTCAAAGAGCATGGAGACATAAAATAAAATAAGATTTGGCAGTTTTTACATAAAGAATTGGAGAGTTTAGAATATAATATTCCAGAGGGCAAAGGAGCTAGGATTACATCTGAGAATCACCTATCCACCAAAACTGAGTAAAATCCTTCAAGGGGGAATGGATATTCACTGAAATAGAGGACTTTCAAACATTTCATAAAAAGCCCAAAGTGAATAGAAAATTTTATTTTCAAATATAAGACTCAAGAGAAGAATTAAAAGGTAAATAGGAAAGAAAAATCTTAAGAGATTCAAAAAGGTTTACATTCCTTCATGGGGAGAAGATACTTGTAATTCCTAAGCACTTTTCCATTATTAGGATAGTAGAAAAGAGTATAAATGGACAGAGGGCATGGGTCTGAGATAAATATGATAGTATGATAGCTAAAAAAAGTTAAAGGATAAGAAAGAGTAATGTAGTTGAGAAGCCTCAAGGGAGATGTAGAATTGGGTAAATTATCTAAAAAAAAAGAGGCTTAATGATCTTTTGCAGTAGAGGGGAAGACAAAAGAATTGTGGATGGAAAATTAGGGGAATGATTGAAACTGACTGTCAACAAAATTGACCAAAAGAGGAATAACATACACATTGAACTTGGTATAGAAATCTATCTTACTCTACAAGAAAGTAGAAATGAAAAGGGGTATGGGAAGGGACTGATAAAAGAAGGGCAGATTGCAAGAGATGGTTGTCAGAAATAAAACATTTGAGGATGGACAGCATGAAAGGAACAAGAAACTAGGATAAACTAGGAAGATAGGATGGAGAGAAATACATAGTAATGATAACTGTGAATTTTTTCCCTTTGTGTGTTTCTACTGAAGTCCTTGTTTCTCAAATATATAGAGAAGTGAGAAAAAATTTTAAGAATACAAGTCATTCCCTAATTGATTAATGTTTAAAGAATAGGAATAAGCAGTTTTCAAAGTAATCAAAATTATTCATGGTCATCTGAAAAAATGCTCTAAATCTTTTCACTGTTGATTAGAGAAATTAAAATCAAAACAATTATAAGATGCCACCCAACACCTGTCAGATCAGCTAATATGACAGAAAATGAAAATCACAAAAGTTTGTTTTGTGGGAAAATTGAAACATTAACAAATTGCTAATGGAGTTATACACTAATCTAACCATTCTGGAGAACAATTTAGAACTGAACTCAAGATGGTATAAAATTCTATATACCTTTTGACCCAACATTATGACTTCTTTGTTTGTATTCCAAAGAGACCAAAGAAAAGGGGAAAGAACTTATGCTGTACAAAAAATTCATAGTGGTAAAGAAATAGTGGTAAAAAAATTTCTTGTGGTAAAGAATTAGAAATTGAGGGGATATCCATCGATTGGAGATTGGCTGAATAATTTTTGGCATATGATTGTTATAGAATACAACTGTGCTATAAGAAATTATATTCTCAGAAAAAAATCTGGAAAGACATGAATTGATACAAGGGAAATCAGTAAAAAAGGAGAACAATGAACACAGTTACACAATATTGTACAATGATCAACTGTAAATAACTTAGCTATTCTCAGCAATACAATGATTGAAGATATTTCAAAAGCACTTGTGATGAAAAAATGCTATCAACCTCCAGAGAAAGAATTGATGGAGTCTGAATGCAGATCAAAGAACACTTCTATTAACTTTCTTTATTTTTCTTATTTGGAGGGTAGGAAGGTGTGGGAATCTCTGTTTTCTTGCAAAACATGAGTAATATAAAAAATGTCTGCATGATTGCACATTGTGAACCTATTCTAAAATTTCATAGATTCTTTTTATTAAGATCTACTTTGAAAGCAATTTTAGGGGAAAATGTTGTCAATGCCCTGGACCAGGAAAGCAGATCTGCCAGAGAAAATTCTGTACTGGTCATCATAAATTCAGATGGCCTAAGGAGATGATATCAATAGAAGATGCCTCTCCAGAAATCAGACAGTACATCATGAGACTCTTAATCTTTGAATATAATAAACTTAACTGTAGAGGTTGAATCACCCATCTCCCCTTGATCCTTCCATTTGTGCCAATATTTTGTGCCAAAAAGGAAAATGTCTTCTAATGGTTCCTTGTCAATGTGTCTATCAATAATTTTATAATGTTAAGAAATACTCCAACATAGCTAGATCCTCCATGGAATGAATGATACCTTTGAATCTTTATGTATCCTGGTAAAATAATCCTAAAATGTACAAAGATAATCATACATAGGATGATTCACTGGGGAAATTAATGTATGTCTCCCAATGAATCAGAAGAGAAAATGTAGAAAGTTAATTTTGGGACCCCCAAACAACCATTGATTTTAAAACAAAAAAAGGTTGTTCTTGAGACTGAAGCTATGAACTGGCTTCTCCCCTCTTGCTGAAGCAGGGTGGAGACAAGTTCTTTATCTGTAAACAAGCCTTGAAGTAATGAGTACCATGTTGGGAAACACCACATAAATGCAGTGCAGCTGACCATTCTAAAAGCCATGTGGTTACTCCTGACATCTGGAATACACACTTCTTGCCCAGACTGAGGTCTGAATCCATCAGTCAGAGAGGCTAGGGAAAGGGATATCACAAAGGGCAAAAATTGGGGGACAAGGAGATGCTCTCTTTTCCTGGAATCAGAGACTTAGAATGGCATACAGTCTGGGTTGAAGCTGGCTTAGCCTGCACACAGAGGAGGTGGCAGAAAGAACTAGTTAGATATAAGCTTGTGGTTCTCTCTTTCTTTCTATGGTTTCTTTTTACTATTTAATAAATAATTATAAAATTAAGATTCAGTCTCCAGAGAATTTTAATCAGAACAACATGTATAACCTATGTTAAATTGCATGCCATTTCAGGGATGGGGGAAAGGAGGGAAGAAGGGAAAGATTTTAGAACTCAAAATTCTAAAAATTATGTTAATATTTTTACATTTAATTGAGGAAAGTAAAATATTTAAAAGGGAAAATTAAAATAATTAACATTTAAGGTAGAAAATCTAAAGTTAAACTTAGTCTACATAAAATATTTTTTAAAAATAATATTGTATTTTATATAGTATTATAGCTCCATAGAAATAGACATGTTTTCTAAATTGTGAGTCATCCACCTGATGCAGGTCAAATGAGTCTGTACATCAACTTGTATAATCCTTGGTAATAGTTTTCCCCATATAACATCCAAGGAGGAGTCACCTAAAATGCCAGTCTTCTGTCTGGTTTGATTAATATCCCAGAGGTGCCAATGCATCTCTTGAGCCATCCATTCCTGACACACTATCAAGTTGATCATGGGACATCAAATGCATAGAGATTAGATGAGAGGTAAGGAAAAATCACACAAGCTTTATTTTATATCTAAGAAAACAGTAGCAGTGGCACGGCGGCAAAGGGAATTGGTAACAAATAGCAAAATGAAAGTAAAAGAAAATATTTTCATTTTAAATCCACTGCATTATACTGAATCCTATGAAGAACAGAGAAGCTACTTAAAGAAACATGGAAATCCTGCAGAAGTTACTTATCTAACTTCAGAATCCTTTATATGAACCCCTTCCTCTTAAATAAAAAAAATGGATCTTAAAATTCCTTTAAAGATAATTTAGAATTGTAGACCAGGAAGGAATTTTGGAGAATACCTAGTCCTATTATCATGGTCCTAGAGATGGAAGAGATCTCAGAGGCCTATTCCAACTTTTTATTTTATAGATGAAGAAAGTGAGACCAGAGGGGGATAGATTATTTGCCTAAATTTTCATAGATAGTTAAGGTCAGAGGCTAATATTTTAACTTTCCCTCCTTTTTCTGATACACTTATTAAATAACATTTCCATTCTCAGAGATCAAATAAGAGTAACATTTATGAAACAATGGACTTCATTATGAGCATCTTTTTGCATCCTTCTATTTCTGTTCATGGCAGGAATAGTTAGCATCTGCCTATATACAGCACAACCAATTCCTAACCTAGCAGAAATCCTCCTCAATGATTAACTTCCACCACATTACTACCCACTACACTCCAGGTCTCAATGATTCTGAACCACACAAATTTCATTGTTCAAAACCCTTTCTCCATTCCAGTTCATCTCATTTCCCTACTCCCAACCTCCAAATCTAAAAGCTCTCCAAAGCTTCTACTATGCTCTCTGGAAAGATTTTTTTTTCAAACAAAATGCATTTCATTGTAAACTATTTTCATTCTCATTCCCTCCATCTTCTTGAAATCAATGCTTTCTCCTATTGATACAGCTTCCCTGGCTCCTCTTTTCACCACTAGCTGTTCTTTTCAATCATATCATACCGACTCAATGGTGGAAAATTTTTTGTACCATAGAGATGATTCTTCACTTATCAACACTCAGATGTCTTCTACTAATGTCTCCTCGGTTTCATATGAAGTAGCCTTTCTATGTGTATGTACAAGTGATCACTTTCCATGCCATCTTCTCCAGCAATTGTCCCCTTTATCATTTCTAGTCCTTCCCCAAATGCTCCAAACATGTCCAAGTCTGCCCTACACTCAAAAATCTCTCACTTGATTCACTTACCTGTCACTCTATATCTCCCCTTTCTTATGGCTAAACTCTGAGAATTAAAATCAGTGCCTACACTCTTTCCAATCATTCTCTACTTAATTCTTTATAGTCTAGCTTCTATTCAACCAAAATTGTTCTTTACAAAGTTACTAATGATTTGTCAATTGCCACATCATTAAGCTTTTCTTCAATCTTTGTCCTTCTTGACCCTTCTGAATTCTTGGGTATTTTGAACTACCCCCCTCACCCCACCCTCCACAGCTATGTTTTGTGACACTGTTCTTTCTTGGTTCTCCTTCTATATGTCTGGTTACTCTTTTTTTCCTATTTTCTTGGCTTGATTTTTGTCCAGGTCATATATATTATTATTGGGAATTCCTTAAAGCTCTATCTTGGGCCCTCTTGTTATCTTTTAAAAATTACTTCAATTGGTAATCTCATCAACTTCAAATGGCTTCAAGGATCATTTCTGTGTAGATGACTCTCTTTCCTCGAACTCCATTCTCACATGTTGGTAAACTACTTTTAAATATCTTGAAAAGCATGACTCCTGGGGACAGCTATGTGGCTCAGTGGATTGAGAGCCAGGCCTAGAGATGGGAGGCCTTAGGTTCAAATCTGGCCTCATACACTTCCTAGCTGTGTGACCCTGGGCAAGTCACTCAACACCCACTGCCTAGCTTTTATCACTCTTCTGCCTTAGAACCAGTATTGGTTCTAAGTCAGAAGGTAAGGGCTAAACAAATAAAAATAAAAAAATAAAAACCTTTGTTAAAAAAAAGAAATTAAACAGAAGACCCACAGATATTTGAAACTCATTATGTCCAAAACTGAGCTCATTATCTTTCTTTCCAAACCATCCCCACTTTGCAATTTTTCTATTATTGCTGAGAGTGCCAATTGTGAAGATGTAATTAACTCTGCCCTGCCCATTTTTAGATTTAATCACCAGAAGCATATATATCTCATTTATCCTTAAGTATGGGGAGGTCTGTGACCCAGGTGTACTATAGTGGGTGATGAATCAGAATCAACTGACTGCCTAAGCAAAGCTTTAGCTGGAATTGGTCCACATAAAGTGGAAGTAAGGCACAGGAAGTGACAAAAGGAATGGTCTTTAAAAGTGGCAAGAGCTTCCTGTGAGAAGGTCTTTCACCTTCAATTTGACCTTGAAGGAGCTCTGGCTTTGGACCTTGGACTGCTTTTCAATTTTTCCCTTAGAACTACAATGTAGGTGAGTGAAAAAAACTGACTCCTTTTCCTGGCTTTTCTGAGAGATACTAACCTCCAGAGAGGCCCCTTGACTTAGAGGAGGCCTTGTGGCTAAAACCCTTGTGTAATTAACCTCTGGGCCTCATTTTCTGGGGCCTCTGAAGCCCTGCCTGTTTTGGACCAGGCTGGAGTAATGATCTTCTCTCTCTGATTTCCTTACTTTCCCTCTTTCTTTTATAAATAAATTGCTAAAAAAAAGTCATTCTGACTTGAGTAATAATTATGGCAACCACATTTCTCATAAATTTAGTCCAACCTTTAATTTTTATTCCTTACAAAATCATCCTTCCAAATGAAGTTCAAAACCTAGGTTTTATCCTAAACTCTATAACATATTCAATCTTTGACAATTCTCTGACACTAGAACTTCTTTGTTATAGGACCTCACCTCATCTCTGAACAATTGCGGGATTCTACATATTTTAAGATGACTTAATTTTCTCCCTACTTCTGGCTATCCTCTAACATTAGCTTTCAAATTGGTAGAATTCTGGGGTTAGAATCACAAACACTTGCCTTAAAATTCTGCCTCTTAAAGAGCAATAAAAGACTGCCTGCCCTTCAATCCAGCCATAGCATTGCTGTGTTTGTACCCCAAAGAGATCACAGATAAACAGACTTGTACAAAAATATTTATAGCCGTGCTTTTTGTGGTGGCAAAAAACTGGAAAACGAAGTGATGCTCTTCAATTGGGGAATGGCTGAACAAATTGTGGTATATGCTGGTGATGGAATACTATTGTGCTAAAAGGAATAATAAACTGGAGGAATTCCATGTGAACTGGAAAGACCTCCAGGAATTGATGCAGAGCAAAACGAGCAGAGCCAGAAGAACATTGTACACAGAGGCTGATACACTGTGGTAAAACCGAATGTAATGGACTTCTGTACTAGCAGCAACGCAATGATTCAGGACAGTTCTGAGGGATTTATGGAAATGAATGCTACCCACATTCAGAGGAAGAACTGCAGGAGTGGAAACACAGAAGAAAAACAACTGCTTGAACACATGGGTTGATGCGGACATGGTTGGGGATGTGACACTAAACAATCAAACAAATGCAACTACCAATAATATGTAAATAAATCTTGATTGATCACACAGGTTAAAAAAAAATTCTGCCTCTGTCATTTGTTAACTGTGTGACCATAAGTAAGTCACTGTACTGCTTTTAACTTTTGGCAATACTGTAAGAACTTTAGTTATAGACTAGATGTGATCTGATGTGGTGGGAGTTCCCATACCAACCATCCTACCTGTCTTTGTTATATTGACAAATATGCAATTGACAAATCTCTATCTAAATGTCCTGAATTGTTTATTTTGCAAGGTTTGCTAAAAGCTCATAACAGTTTTCTTTATGGAGTGGATATACTAAACAAAATCTTCAGAAAAATTTTTTTTTAATTTTTCAAATGGCTTTAAAATGAACAAAGCTTATACTTTTTTAATAAGAAAAAAAGAATTTATAGGTGTTTATGTTCAATAGAATAACAATATTAAATCTTTTAATATTAGGGCTTC
This sequence comes from Gracilinanus agilis, assembly GCF_016433145.1. Classification (NCBI taxonomy): domain Eukaryota; kingdom Metazoa; phylum Chordata; class Mammalia; order Didelphimorphia; family Didelphidae; genus Gracilinanus; species Gracilinanus agilis. The sequence goes on along the minus strand of NC_058132.1, from coordinate 427,396,553 downwards.
TGATAGGTACCCTATCTGATGGTATATCACAAACTAGAGTATATTTCATCTTAAACAATATAATTTGTACTTAATGAACCCTCCCCTTTAACAGAAAATTCAATTTTTTCTAATTCTTCAGTTTATAGTAATGCCAAGCTCATTACAATGTTAGTTAAAACTCATTAAAATGCAAACTGAAAGGTAACACCTTCATTAGTGCAATATGATATAAAAGAAAAAAGAATGCTTTATTAAATTGTTTCTGAAGCAAAATTCATTTCCATAATAATGTCCCCCTGTATATTTCACTAGTTACAATGATTAATTAAGTAGTTCAGAAATTAAGAATACTCTTTCTAAAAATAAATTTGCTATTATTAAATTCTAACTTTTTTCTTTTCCATTTAGGAAAAACAGTGACATCTATATCTGGGTAGGATACATAGGGATCAACTAAATTAATATCCTAAATGTAATTCATATAGTTTTTTACTTGTATTGTTATCCCTCATATAGAAAACCCTTCCATCTCTGTGCCTTGCAAAAGTCATTCCTCTTTATCTTAATAGCTAATAACAGCTAGCCTAAATATAGTTCCTTAAAGTTTTTAAATACATTTGACTCATAAAGTCCCTGGTTTCTTTCAAAACTCAGCTCATGTGACACTTTCTACATGAAGCTTTTCCTAATTTTTCTGCTTTCCTTTCCTTCAGCTTCTAAGGCAATGAGACCTGACTTGGTCGAGGGTACAGTGCCAATATAAGATGGATATAGACTTAATTTCTTGTGCTTCCTGACTTTAATCTGAAATCTATTCAGTATCTCAATACTCAATGAAACAGAAAAGAGTCAGGTGGCAAATGAAACCACTTTGGAAACTAAATAAGTGGAATCTAACAAATCTTTTAACCGTGGGGACAACTTTAACCTAGTAGGTGTTCAGAAAATATTTGTTCAATGAATATTTTTAGGAAGTATACTATTATAAATTATTTCTTTCTCCAATCCTGAGTTGAAAGTATTACATTTGTTTCAAAATGTTTAAAATCTAATTTATATTCTATTCAAAGCTATCCACCAAAAAGATTTCATAGTCATTACATTGGTTCTCCAAAATAATTGAAGACCTCCTTTATTACTTATTATTATTATTATTGCTATTATATATCATTATTATTACTTATTACTTCTGCTTTTTGAAAACTATATATGTTACCATTTACTTCCCATTCAATTAAAAAAATAGTTGTTGGGGGCAGCTGGGTAGTTCAAGGAATTAAGAGCTAGGCCCAGAGATGGGAGATCCTAGGTTCAAATCTGACCTTTATAAGATGAGGTATGGGGGACCCCAATCTGAATTTGAATGAGGGCAGGGTTCACACAAGCCTCCCCCAAGGTCAGTTAACTTCACAGCGGGTGGTCTGGCTCCAAGATGGAGGCAGCCAGACCAAGCTGTGGTTCCCCTCTCCCTCGTCTCTCAGGCACTCTGAAATGCTATCTGACTAATGAATGGGTTTTTTTATTAATTTATTAAAAAGGGATTGAGGAATGGGGTGAAGGGCAGAGAGATTTGGGGTGCCCTCTTCTCGATTCCTATGGAGTCTCTCACTCAGGAGGGTTCCCACTCCCAAGCATCTCCCCCTGCCTCTTCTCCTTCAGTTTCTATTTCTAGTTCCTATTTCTATCCTTTTCTATAATTGCAAGATGAACCGGAAGGGGTCCCTCAGCAAGACTGGGTAATGGGAGAAGGAGCCTAAGAGACTGTTCCCAAAATGGAGTCCAAACACTTAGATAACTTGATGATTGAAGTCTTGCTGGGTGAGAAGTGATGGAATCTTTGACCAGGGAATCAGGGTTTCAGTATCCAAAGAAAAATCCTCAGGAAACCCTCAGGATTGGATCCAGGCTGGGATATCCACCTCAGAACCTCTCCTCCTTCCTTGGAGAAACTTCCTGGAAGACCCCTACTCTCCTTCTTCCTCCGAAAAAAAACCCAGAATCCTCTCTGGTCTCAACTGTCATCAACTATCACCAACCATCAGTCACTCCTTCTTTGGCTCCTCTTGTCCCATCCCCCTTGCACAAATTCCATCCTTACAAAGGTTTTGAGTTGAATGTGATGGGATGATATAAAAATAAAATAAACTTGAGGCATAAGAAAGGAATAAAATTAAGGCATGAGAAAGAGGAATGCTTTGGGAGGAGAGGAAGGGAATATTAGAATGGGGGTTAATCAGTGCACATAAAAGAGGATGAAAGAACATTTATGATGGAGGAGAAAATGAGGGAGATGGTGAGGAGAACATATGCACCTTAATCTCATTATAATTGGTTCAAAAGGGAAAGTACATACACAATCAATTGAGTATCAAAAGCTATCATACCTCAGGAAAATAGGAGACAAAAGGAATAAGAAAAGGGGGGTATGGCTAATGGAAAAGAGGGCAAATTGGCGAGTTAGAAGGCAGAAACTAAGCAGGGGTTAATAGAATGGAAAGGAATACACAGCAATTATAATGATCTGAATATTTTACAAGTCTTCTCTCTAATAAAGGCCTCATTTCTCAAATACATAGAGAAATGAGTTGAATATATAAGAACATAAGACATTCCCCAATTGATTAAAGCTCTCTATAATCATGCAGGAAATATTCTAAATCATTCTCTGACAGAGGTTTAATTTCCCAAATATATAAGGAACTAAGTCAAATTTACAAAAAATCAAGCCAATCCCCAATCAACAAATGTTCAAGGGACGTGAATAGGCAGTTTTCACATGAAGGAATCAAAACTATCAATAAGCACAGGGAAAAGTGTTCTAAATCCCTCCTGATTGGATAAATGAAAATTAAAACAACTCTGACCTACCACTTTACACCTAGAAGACTGGCCAATATGGCAGCAAAGGAAAGTGATAAATGTTGGAGGGGATGTGGCAAAATTGGGATGCCAATGCACTGCTGGGGGAGTTGTGAATTGGTCTAACCATTCTGGAGGGAAATTTGGAATTATGAGCAAAGGGCTTTGCCTGCTCTTTGTTCCAGCCATACCACTTCTGGATTTGTTCCTCAAAGAGATAACAAGGAAAAATACTTGTACAAAAATATTTATAGCCGTGCTCTTTGTGGGAGCAAAAAATTGGAAAATGGGGGGGGGGTGTTCATTGATTGGGGAATGGCTGATGGTGATGGAATATTGTTGTGCTGAAAGGAATGATGAACTGGAGAAATTCCATGTGAACTGGAAAGACCTTCAGGAATTGATGCAGAGTGAAAGGAGCAGCGCCAGGAGAACATTGTACACAGAGACTGATATATTATGGTACAATTGAATGTAAGAGGCTTTTCTACTAGCAGCAATGAAATGACCCAGGACAATCTAGAGGAACTTGTGAGAAAGAACACTATACACATCCAGAAAAAGAACTGAGGGAATAGAAATGCAAAAGAAAAACATATGATCAATTCATGTAGTTTGGTAGAGATATGATAGGGTTTTTATTGTAAATCACTCTATTGTAAATATGAATAACATGGAAATAGGTTTTGAACAATGATACATGTATAACCCAGTGGAATTGCTTGTCAGCTCCAGTAGGGGGAACGGAAGGGTGGGATCACGAATCATGTAACCATGGAAAAGTATTCTAAATAAAAAATAATAATTCTAAAAAAGTTCTAAATCATTACTAATTAGAGAAATGCAAATTAAAATAACTCTGAGGTACTACCCATACCTAGCACATTGGCTATTATGACAGAAAAGGAAAACGACAAAACTTGGACAGGATATAGAAAAGCTGGGACATAATCACATTGTTGGAGGAGTTCTGAACTGAATCAATCATTCAAGAGAGCAATTTGGACATATGTCCAAGGGGTTATAAAAGAGTACATACCCTTTGACCCAACAATATCATTGATAGATTTTTATTCCAAAGAGATCAAAAACCAAAGGAGAGAAGGTATAAAAATATGTACAAAAATATTTAAAGCAGCTCTTAGCAGGGTTAAACTTTGGAAAGTGAGGAGTTACACATCAACTGGGGAATAGTTGTATAAATTATAGTATATGAGAATAATGTAAGAAATGAGCAAGAGATGCTCAGAGACTTGGAAAGACTTACATGAACTGAAGCAAAGTGAAATAAGCAGAACCAGGAGAATATTGCACAGTGACGGGAATATTTTACAGTAAATAACTGAATAACAGCTATTCTCAGCAATACAATATCCAAATAATCTAAAACCATACCAAAGGACTAATGGTAAAAAAAATTCCATCTACTTCCAGAGAAAAAGAATCCAAACCAAATCAAACACTTTTTCACTTCCTTTTTTTCTATTTGAATTTCCTTCCACAAAAGTTTTGATATGGAAATTTTTTACATGATTGTACATGTAAAATCTATGTGAGATTACTTATTATCTCAAGGTCAGTAAGGAATATCCTTTGGAAAACACTGGAAACTGTTTTTATGAGTAATAATGAAAAATTTTAATTTAATTTAAAATAAGACTCCAGTCACTCCCCCAATCTAATTTTATTGTAAATTCTATGTGGTGCATTAATTTTATTCTTCCACAATGAGAAGAATTAAATAATCTAGATGAAAGACAAAATTAAAGAGTGAGTGTTTTCACATATTTAATAATTATGAAATTAATTTAATTACTAAAGTCAATCAAACCACAGCATTAATTATGGGAACTAAATGACCTAGATTAAATGTCTATATTAATTATTAATTAATTGTGAAATTTTCTCTCTACTTGTAATCAGAAGGTAACTTCATAGTTAAATTCTAGATTTTTCTATGTACTTAAAAGTATATCAAACAATATGTCAAAATTTATGTCAAAAGACATAAAGTACATTTAACAAAAATGTCACATTATGTTTTCTGGATGATGTTCTTTCTTAATGAAAGGTTTGACAACCTCATAGGACAAACCTGTCCTCATAAAGGTGTTAAATATAAACTTAAATGAGTTCAATTGAGAAAATGCTTCATTATACCCATAGTAGCTCAATCCCCAACATAGTATAATAATGTCACTGTTCATCCCTTCCAATTTTATCAATTTTAATCTCAACTCTGCCAGAGATCATGTTTTGCCGAATCAGCTGAGGCAAAGTATATTCTGCGCCAGCCCCTCAACTTCACTTTATGTTTGCTTCTCATTTTATATGTGTTTCTTTCAAACAGCACACTGTCAGATTCTAGGTTTTGATCCTTTCTGCTATTCAGCTATTCATCTTCTTCCTATGTGTGAATTCATCCCATTACACTCAAAGTCATAATTGTTAAGCTGTACATTTCCATCTACTCAGTTCCCCCTCCGTTTGTCCTTTCTTTATTTCATATCCTTCCTCAGATGCCCAATTTCCATTGACAAATCCCCCCCATATTCCCATCCCTTCCCAATAATTCTCTCTTATCCTCTCCCATTGCCCTCATAGTTCCAAAAGAAAACCCCGCCTTTCCAAAGGTCACTCCTTTATCTTTTCCCCCTAACCTTTTATTTCTTATTTTGCCTTTCCCAAAATACTTTCTTTATCCCAAAACTGTGCTCTTCTACTTCTTGATTCCCTAATCCCTTCATGTTATCCACCTACCTATTCCCCCTATGCACCTATCCCTTCCCTCCTTTTACTTATCTCTCTGTCATCCTTTCTTCTAACCCACTCTTCCTTTTCTTATTCCCTCAATCCCCCAAGAGGACTACAGTCCATCCCCTATCACATTCACCCTACCCTTCTGTTAGTACATTAAAAAATGTTTACCCTTCTAATTAAGTATATTGTTCTCTCTTTATCCCATGTCTCATGAGAGTTAAATTCTAGTATTTCCAGCACTCTACCCCTACTTCCCCTTTTCAATTACGGTTCCTACACTCATTCTTCCTTCATATGAAATATCTATTCCACTCTACCTCCTCCTGGTCTACTCCACTACCATTTTGACTCATTGCACTACATTCACCTCTACTTCAAGTTTTTCATCAATACCTACCCCTTCAAAATACACAGGAAATAATGCCATTCCCAGTGGCCATAGATGACATTTCCCCATACAGCAATAAAAAAAATAATTGAACTTTTGGGTTGCTTATGATTAGTCTTTCCTTACTTTGGTATTTTTTTCTGATGTTTTGGGTTTTCTCTAGGAATAACTAGAGTTCATTTAATATTCCTTTAGTTCATTAAATATTCATTTTCCCTTTTATAATTATGCTTATCTTTGCTGGATGTTATTCTTGGTTGTAAGTTCAGGTCCTTTGCTCTGCAAAATTCTGTGTTCCACATTATGCATTCTTTTAATGATGTGCTGCAAAGTCCTGTGTTATTCTGACTGTAACTCCACCATATTTAAATAGTATTTTTTTCCTTCTTGTTGTTTGTATTTTTTCCTTAACCTGAGAGCTATGGCACGTAGCAATGATGTTCATATGCAATTTCATATTTGGGTCTCTTGAAATGGTGATCAGTACAATTATTCAATTTACATTTTGCCCTTTTTTCTAAAATTTCTTGGGAGTATTCTTTGATGATTTCTTGAAGTATGGTGTCTAAACTATTTTTTTTATAACTTTCTGGGAGTCCAACTATTCTTTTATTGTCTCTGATTGATCTATTTTTCAAGGTACTTGTTTTTGTGATAATATGTTTTTATACTCTTATATTATTTCATCATTTTGATTTTACTTTATTATATCTTCTTGTCTTAGGAAACCATTTGCTTCTCCTTGTCTAATTCTTTTTTTAAACATTTATTAATATTCATTTTTAACATGGTTACATGATTCATGCCCCTACTTTCCCCTTCACCCCCTGCTCTCCCCCCACCCATGGCCAACACACATTTCCACTGGTTGTAACATGTGTCCTTGCTCAGGGCCTATTTCCAAATAGTTGTTAGTTGCATTGGTTTGGTTGTTTCGAGTCTACATCCCCAATCATGTCCGCCTCAACCCATGAGTTCAAGCAATTGTTTATCTTCTATGTTTCCTCCCCTGCAGTTCTTCCTCTGAATGTGGGTAGCGTTCTTTACCATAAATCCCTCAGAGTTGTCTTGTGTCATTGCATTGCCGCTGGTATAGAAGTCCATTACATTCGATTTTACCACAGTATATCAGTCTCTGTGTATAGTGTTCTTCTGGCTCTGCTCCTTTCACTCTGCATCAATTCCTGGAGGTCTTTCCAATTCACATGGAATTCCTCCAGCTTATTATTCCTTTTAGCACAATAGTATTCCATCACCAGCATATACCACAATTTGTTCAGCCATTCCCCAATTGAAGGACATACCCTCCTTTTCCAGTTCTTTGCCACCACAAAAAGGGCAGCTATAAATACTTTTGTACAAGTCTGTTTATCTATGATCTCTTTGGGGTACAAAACCAACAATGGTATGGCTGGATCAAAGGGCAGGCATTCTTTTATAGCCCTTTGAGCATAGTTCCATATTGCCAGCCAGAATGGTTGGATCAGTTCACAACTCGACCAGCAATGCATCAATGTCCCAATTTTGCCACATCCTCTCCAGCATTCATTACTCTCCCCTTCTTTCATTTTAGCCAATCTGCTAGGTGTGAGGTGATACCTCAGAGTTGTTTTGATTTGCATTTCTCTAATTATTAGAGATTTAGAACACTTTCTCATGTGCTTATTGATACTTTTGATTTCTTTACCTGAAAATTGCCTATTCATGTCTCTTGCCCATTTTTCAATTGGGGAATGGCTTGATTTTTTATACAATAGATTTAACTCCTTGTATATTTGAGTAATTAGACCCCTGTCAGAGTTTTTTGTTATAAAGATTTTTTCCCAATTTGATGTTTCCCTTCTGATTTTGACTACATTGTTTTTGTTTGTACAAAAGCTTTTTAGCTTAATATAATCAAATCCATTTAATTTACATTTTGTAATTTTCTCTAACTCTTGATTGGTTTTAAAGTCTTTCCTTTCCCAGAGATCTGACAGGTATACTATTTTGTGTTCACTTAACTTATTTATAGTTTTCTTTTCCTCTTTATATTCAGGTCATTCACCCATTCTGAATTTATCTTCGTGTAGGGTGTGAGATGTTGATATAAACCTAATCTCTCCCATATTGTTTTCTAAATTTCCCAGCAGTTTTTGTCAAATAGTGTTGTGTGCAGATGCAAAGCATGGAATCCCTGCAAAGGTACAGGGAGAGCCTCACCCAGAATTCCAGGGGAACCCCCTGGAGAACTTTGGGTGAGGGGCAGTTGAGAAGGGTTGAGGACAGTTAATTGGTGGGATTGGATGTGAGTAGATACTCTGCTTGCTTCTCCTGACTTGGAGTTTCTCCTGAGAGACCATTGTAGCTTAAGCCAGTAGTTTCTACTCATAGAGTTAGCCTATTTGTCATTTCTATTTTTAATAATAATAATAATAATAATAATAGAATATGACAAATAGGCTAACTCTATGAGTAGAAACTACTGGCTTAAGCTACAGTGGTTTCTCAGGAGAAAC
>NC_058132.1:427375623-427387722 GCF_016433145.1 Gracilinanus agilis | reverse complement strand
TTAGCCAGTACCATATTGTTTTGATGACTGCTGCTTTATAGTATAGTTTAATATCTGGTACTGCTAGGCCCCCTTCCTTCACATTTTTTTTTCATTATTTCCCTTGATATTCTTGATCTTTTGTTATTCCAAATGAAATTTGTTATAGTTTTTCCTAATTCAGTAAAGAAGTTTTTTGGTAATTTGATAGGTATGGCACTAAATAGGTAAATTAATTTGGGTAGAATGGTCATTTTTATTATGTTAGCTTGTCCTACCCATGAACAATTAATGGCTTTCCAATTGTTGAGATCCAGTTTTATTTGTTTCGAAAGTCTGTTGTAGTTATTTTCGTATAATTGCTGTGTTTGTTTTGGTAGATAGATTCTCAAGTATTTTATATTGTCTAGGGTGATTTTAAATGGTATTTCTCTTTCTACCTCTTGCTGCTCTAATGTGTTGGAAATATATAGAAATGCTGATGATTTATGTTCATTTATTTTATATCCTGCAACTTTGCTAAAGTTGTTGATTATTTCTACAATCTTCTTAGTTGATTCTCTAGGATTTTATCAAGTAGACCATCATATCATCTGCAAAGAGTGATAGCTTAGTCTCCTCATTGCCTATTTTGATACCTTCAATTTCTTTTTCTTCTCTAATTGCTACTGCTACTGTTTCTCATTCTCTGTTGAATAATAGAGGAGACAGTGGGCATCCTTGTTTCACTCCTGATCTTATTGAAACAGCTTCTAATTTATCTATGTTGCATATGATGCTTGTTGATGGTTTTAGGTATATACTGTTTATTATTTTTAGGAAGGGTCCTTCTATTCCTATACTTTTCAATGTTTTGAATAGGAATGGATGCTGTATTTTGTAAAAGGTTTTTTCAGCATCTATTGAGATAATCATGTGATTTTTGTTTGTTAGACTGTTGATATGGTCAATTATGTGGATGGTTTTCCTAATGTGGAACCAACCTTGCATTCCTGGTATAAATCCTACCTGATCATCGTGGATGATCTTCTTAATTACTTGCTGGAGTCTCTTTGCTAGTATTCTATTTAAGATTTTTGCATCTATGTTCATTAGGGAGATTGGTCTGTAGTTTTCTTTCTCTGTTTTTGATCTCCCTGGCTTTGGAATCAGTACCATATTTGTGTCGTAAAAGGAATTTGGTAGGACTCCTTCTTTGATTATAATATCAAATAATTTGTATAGTATTGGGATTAGTTACTCTTTGAATATCTGATAGAATTCACTTGTGAATCCATCAGGCCCTGGAGATGTTTTCTTAGGGAGTTCTTTGATGGCTTGTTCAATTTGTTTTTCTGATATGGGATTATTTAGGTATTCTATTTCTTCTGCTGCTAATGTAGGCAGTTTATATTTTTGTAAATATTCATCCATATCTCCTAAATTGTTATATTTGTTGCCATATGATTGGGTGAAATAGTTCTTAATGATTGCCTTAATTTCCCCTTCATTAGAGGTGAGGTCTCCCTTTTCATCTTTAATACTGTCAATTTGGTTTTCTTCTTTCATTTTTCTTATTAGATTGACCAGTACTTTATCTATTTTATCTGTTTTTTTCAAAATACTAGCTCCTAGTCTTATTTATTAATTCAATAGTTCTTTTACTTTTGATTTTATTAATTTCTCCCTTAATTTTTAGTATTTCTAATTTAGTTTTCATCTGGGGATTTTTAATTTGCTTGCTTTCTAATTTTTAATTTGCATGCCCAATTCATTAATCTCTGCCCTCCTTAATTTGTTAATATATGCACTCAAAGATATAAATTTCCCCCTGAGTACTGCCTTGGCTGCATCCCACAGAATTTGGTAGGATGTCTCATCATTGTCATTTTCTTCAATGAAATTGTATATTGTTTCTATGATTTCTTCTTTGACAATTTGGTTTTGGAGAATCATATTGTTTAATTTCCAATTGGTTTTTGATTTGCCTGTCCATGTGCCCTTACTAATAATTATTTTAATTGTATTATGATCTGAGGTTTCATTTATTATAACTGCTCTTTTGCATTTGTTTGCAATGATTCTGTGCCCTATTACAGGGTCAATCTTTGTGAATGTACCATGTACAGCTGAAAAGAAAGTGTATTCCGTTTTGTCCCTATTTATTTTTCTCCACATATCAATTAAATCTAATTTTTCTAGGACTTCATTCACCTCTCTTACCTCTTTCTTATTTATTTTTTGGTTTGATTTATCCAGATTTGAAAGAAGAATATTTAGATCTCCCACTATTATGGTTTTACTATCTATTTCCTTCTTGAGCTCTGCCATTTTCTCCTTTATGAATTTGGATGCTATACCACTTGGTGCATATATATTGAGCAGTGTTATTTCCTCATTGTTTATACTGCCTTTAGTCAGGATGTAATGACCTTCCCTGTCTTTTATAATCCTATCTATTTTTACTTTGGCTTTGTCAGAGATCATAATAACCACTCCTGCCTTCTTTTTCTCATTTGATGCCCAAAAGATTTTGCTCGAGCCCTTCACCTTAAACTTGTGTATGTGTTCCCGCCTCATATGTATTTCTTGTAGACAACATATGGTAGGATTTTGGTTTCTGATCCACTGTGCTATTTGCTTCCTTTTTATGAGCGAGTTCATCCCATTCACATTCAGAGTTACAGTTATCAGTTGTGCATTCACTGACATTTTTGTATTCTCCCCTAGACCCAACCCTTCTTCTTACACTATTTTCTTTTAAACCAGTAGTTTGCTTTGAGCAGGTATCCCTTATCCCCTCCCTTGATTGACTTCCCTTTCTGCCCCCTCCCTTATTATTCCCCTCTTTTTGTTTTTTAAAGGCCTATTGAATTCCCTCCCCCTTCTTCTCTCTTCCCTTTTTTGACCTCCCCACTCCCCTGCTCCCTTTGGTTTATCCCTTCTGACTTTCTCAGTAGGGTTAGATAGAGTTTTTTATCCCAATGGATAATAAAGCTACTCTTCCCTCTCCAGGTTGATTACACTGAGAGTAAGGTTTGAGTATTACCTCTTAATGCTCTCTTCCTCTTCTTCTTATAATAGTATTTATCCCCTCCCTTTTCCATGCCCTCTTTGTGTATAATAGAATATCCTATTTTTCTTATTTACTCAGATTTTTCTTGGTGTCCCCTACTATTACCCCCCTCTTTCCAAACCCCCATATCATCTTAGACCATTTAGTATCCTGTCCTCTCCCTATGAATTATTCTTCTGGTTGCTATAATACTGAATATTATAATAGTGAATAGAGTTCACTACAGAGAATTATACATAGCATTTCTCAACATAGAAATACAGATAATTAGATCTTATTTAAGCCCTTAAAGAGTCAAATTTAAAAAAAATGAGTTTTCTTTCTTTTCCCTCTGTTTCTTATTTACCTTTTCATGTTTCTCTTGGTTTTTGTGGTTGGGTATCAAACTTTCCATTTAGTCCTGGTCTCTTTTGAGCAAAAACTTGGAAATCTTCAATTTTGTTGAATGCCCATACTTTCCCCTGGAAGAATATAGTCAGTTTTGATGTGTAGTTGATCCGTGGCTGGAGGCCCAGCTCTCTTGCTTTTCTGAATATTGTATTCCAAGCCTTGTGGTCTTTTAGCATGGAGGCTTCCAGATCCTGTGTGATTCTGATTGGTGCTCCTTGATATTTGAATTGTCTTTTTCTGCCTTCTTGTAAGATTTTTTTCTTTTACTTGAAAGCTCTTGAATTTGGCTATTATATTCCTAGGTATTGACTTTTCTGGGTTCAGTGTAGAGGGTGATCTATGGATCCTTTCAATGTCTATATTGCCCTCTTGTTGTAGGACTTCTGGGCAATTTTGCTGAATAATTTCTTTAAGTATGGAGTCCAAGTTTCTATTAATTTCTGCTTTTTCTGGAAGACCAATGATTCTCAAATTGTCTCTTCTAGACTGGTTTTCTTGGTCTGTCACATTCTCATTGAGATATTTCATGTTTCCTTCTATTTTATCAGTCTTTTGACTTTGTTTTATTTGTTCTTGTTGTCTTGAGAGATCATTGGCTTTTAATTGCTCAATTCTAGCCTTTAGGGACTGGTTTTCCTTTTCAATCTGGTCATTTCTGGTCTTTAGTTGACTTGCCTCCCTTTCCAATTGTGAAATTCTCCTTTTAAACTGTTATTTTCTTGCCAGATCTTTTCCATCTTCCTCACCATCTCATTTTTGAACTCTTCAATAGCTTGTGTCCAGTTTTCATTGTTTTGGGAAGGTTTGGATACTTGTTTGTCCTCCTCTGTTGTCTGGATTTTCTCTGTGTAAAAGTTGTCTAGTGTTCCAGAGAGAGTTTTTCTTGATAATCTTTTTCTTCTGGGGTTCTCGGCTTGCCATTGTTAGCTTTTCAGCTTTGTCTTCACACTCAGGGTCTGCGTGCGCTTTCTAAGCTCCCAAGGGCTCCAGTCTCCTTGTCCTCGGGGTCAAGCCTTCTGGTACTCCCCAGTCTGCCCCTCTGCCCGAGTCTCCTTTAGCAGTCTCAGGGGCTGCTTCCACAGCCTTACTCCTGTCTGCACCGGGTCCCCAGTTGAGCTCCAAGCCTGCCCTCGAGATCTTTGTCCGCGCCTAGGGCAATGTTTTTACCCGTGCAGGCGCTCAGGAAAGTCCGTGCGTGCCCCCCAGCCATTTGGGGTCCCACATCTTGCAGCTCTCAGGTACAAGCCCTGGGGCTGCTAGTGATTTACTGGTTGCCCCAATTCTGCTTTCACGCTTGTGTGTTGGCCTTGGCACTGTGTGCGGTGTGGGGGAGGGGGGTGAGGGGCTTCTTTCTCTCGCATTTTAGTGAGAGCTGTTTCACCCCTTTATAGCATGGAATTGCCCCGATTCTACGTACCTTCAATGCTGCACCCTGTTGTGGGGTTCCTTCGTTTGTCTGGATTCGTTTTTATGTCCCCTTGAGGAGTCCTGTATTCTTTGGTTAGGAGAGATCAAGCAGCTGCTCCTTACTTTGCCGTCATTTTTGTCTCCTGAGCAGTGCCTATATTCTATGTGGATCTCCTCCTTGTCTAATTCTAATACTTAATATACTGTTATCTTCCATAATGTTCTGGATCTCTTTTTTCCACTTGGGTGATCTTTCTTTCATAATTTTCTTGACTTGATATCTCTCCTTTTTTTCTAATCTTTGCTCAAATTCTACCTTTTGGTTTGTCAAGTTTCTTTAAACTCTTCCAAAAACTCTTTTTGAGCTTATAGCCATTTATTGTATTTCTTTGCTATTTTTGAAGGAGGTGTTTCAGTGAACACAATGTTCATTGTCTTTTTAGTTTGAGCCTTGACCATCTCTGTCTCCATAATAGCTTTTGATAGTTGGGTTCTTCTTTGCTTACTCATTTTTATTTATTTGGTTTTTTTTTAAATTTTGGCAGCCAAGCTATTTACTTTTAACAGCTATCTGGGGGCTTCTATTTCCTTAAAACAAAAGTCTATTGAAATTATTTAGCAGAATTTCTATTATTATACATAGTTATACCTCTTTAAATTTGCTAACATTGATTTAGAAATTGCTATTTGCTAATAAAGACAAAGATGAATTTACATAGTGTATATTCTATAATCATTATACTACCAGTAATAATGAATCTTAATCATCAATGCTAAAGATAAGTTCACATCTGCGAACATCATTTTGTGATAAATAGTAGAAGAAAATATGTTTAGAAAATTTAAAAACTTAAGGTACATTTAAAAATATTTACTTTTAAATTTGACCTATAATTAGAAGAATAAAAGCTAAAATTTTTAAAAATAGCAGTGATGGTATCAATGAAAAAGAATTGTATATATAGGAGACTGTGAGATATCCTAGCAGATAGCAAATTGGGCTGTAAATGTTGTCATAATCAAACTCTGGGAGTTGAGAGTCACACCTTGATTGACAGGTGAAGACAGTTGAACATCGGAATATTCCCAGAGGCCATGAGGACAGGAGGAAAGGCAGTTGGCCAGAAAGGGTATAAATACCCTGGCAGCCCCCTGACAGGGACCCCTTGTACCCCTTGTCTTTGGGACCTTGGTTTTGCTTTGGCTGAGCCTTGGCTAAACTCTTGCCTTGGACATTTGATCTTGAACATCGATTGACCAGTGGATCCTCTGATTCTCTCTGAATCCCTAGATATTTAGGCACCTAAACCATCTCTAGATATTTAGGTATCCTGGGGCCCAGGGTGGGGGGAGGAGAGGGATCCGGGAAGTAGGTAGGAGAAGAAGAGGGTGGTGAAGGGTGGAATTTCCTGAAGGCTGTAGCAAACAACTGGCAGTAAGAAGCTGAGAAAAACCATCATCAATATTTGCATCATCCAGTTTGCTTACTCTGGTTTGGCTGTGGCCAGGCTGAGCCAGGAGGTGAAGAACAAGCCAGCATTACTGAACAGCCTACAGTCCTGAGGGATTATTTTCATAGATTTAGTGATAGGGTCACCTATTCCCAACCCATTCCTGATCATTCCTTTCCCTTGTTAAACAACATAGATAAAGTTATTAAGTACCTTCCTGGAGTAGTTATTCCATCACCACTCTGGGGAGGGAGCAATGCAGTCAGATGAACATTATCCAAGGCTGATAGAGCCCAATACCAATAATCAATCAACCCCAGGTGGGACCTGAAAGGGTTACCCATCCATTGACCTTTAGGGATCCTGCCTGGGCACTGTTATAAGGAAGAGCAGTTAGTCTAACCTCCAGCTGGGTGGCAGGACTCGGGTGTCCCTGCACCAGCCATCAGGGAACCAAACCAAAGCTCCCTCAGATTAATATCTCAGGTTACTACTAATAGTAATCAGCCTAATAGTGGTAGTATCTGGATTACCCCTTTCTTTTATAACAAGGTCTCAGTTCAAATGTTGCTTCTCTCTGACCCTGGGAAAGTTACTTTTATCTCTTAATGCTTTAATTGCTTCATTTGTAAAATGACTGACTGAGTGGCCTCTAAAGTCCCTTCCTGCTCTAAATTTATGATCCTACAAATAATGGGTTCAGAGAATTAGATATCGTTTCCAACTAGATATATGTGGCAGCAAAAATCAACAGTTTATATCATAAACATTTATGAAATAGAGATTAAATCTTACAAAGAGGATTGTGATGAAAGAATGAGAGTAAATACTCTTAAGTACTTAAGAGTAAAAGAATACTAGTAACAAAAAACAAAAAAAAATACTAGTAACATTACCTCATGAAATTAAAAAAGAACAACAAAATAGTGTCAGGGGAAAAGTAATTTTTGTATGTTTAAAAGGAAACAAAATTATAGCAGAACATTGTAAGATCATTAATCTTTATAGATGAATACTTTTTGCATATTTCTATATTGCTTCTCTAGATTTATTTAAATAAGAAATTTCATCTCATAAACCTTATGAGTAAGAATATAATATATGCATATTATATTAATAAGTCAGTGCTTTTGAGGAAATTGGAATTATAGAGCAATTTGTTATATATTACCTTAAATAATTATATAATCAAAGCTTTATTGTTAAAATTGAATTTTCAGAGTTACATTACAAATAAAAGCTATTTTAAAGCTTTTGAAGTTCCTGAAATATTTTTAAATTCTTAAATTTTAACAGACCTTTTGTCTTTAAAATTCTAACACAACTATTTTTGTTGGTATTTAGTGATTTTTCAGTCATGTTCAACTTTTCTTGATTCCTTTTGGGGTTTTCTTTTCAAAGATATTGGAGTTGTTTGCCATTCCCTTATCAAATGAATTAAGGCAAACAGAGTATAACTTTCCATGGTCACAAAACTAGTAAGAATCTGGATTTGAACTCAGGTGGAGGAGTCTTCCTGATTCCAGGCCCAGTACACTACTACACCACTTAACTATAGCTAATATCATTTAATAAAGGTAGCTGATTAGAATAATCATCAATATTTCCTGAGATATAGCATGGAAATTCTAGTTTCCATTTGTAAGATGTTATCTTAAAAACAATCAATTTATATGTATATGTTCAATTTAGCAACATTTATGATGTTAACATTTGTTGAACCAATCAATGCTAACTTGATTGTCAAAACAGAAAAAAATAAATGATTGCGTTAAATAAGTTGTATGTCACTTATTTCTTTCATTTAATGGGGAGTTTTTTTGTATTAAAATATGTTAATATCAGTTTTGGTTAAGGACATCCTTTGAAATGTGTAATATAAAAATGATGAATAAACTAGTGGGTTTTTAATTTATTATTTATTTACTTTTGACATTCTTTTAAAAAAATTTTGAATTCCAAAATCTCTCCCTTCCACTCCTCTATCACATACTGTGAATACAAGAAATTGGATGTCAATTATATATTTTATTAGAGTATCTTAAAGTTTAAAAAGATGTTAAGAGTTCAGCTCATTGAATCCCTACTTGAGTTATGAATTCTTTTTACAAAAAAAGATGGGGAGCCTGAAAAAAAGGTGACAGAGAAGAAATATAAACCCTTCTATCATTTCTACCCTGCTAGTTTTCTTTTTTAATTTTAATGGGATAGTGTTTTAAAAAAAACACAAACTTCTAAGCCTGAACATATACACAATCCACAGATACTTACGTCTGGGACAACAATGCCTTAGAGAGCCTAAATATTCTGCAGAAGACTATTTTAACACTTGTTAGAGAGTACAGAAGAAATCCTGCATCCCTGAAGGATTATGGAATTGAAACAAAAGTTTCACTGGGGTACAACCAAAATGGAAAGATTTGTTTGAGAAAGAGTATGGTCCTTGCAACAAACTGAGCCTCCTCCTTAAGGATTAATTTAGCAAAATATAGTCATGTTAATATATATTAATTAAGTACCAGACAGGCTAAAATGAGCAAATTAAATGCAGATAGAGACATCAAGAAACTGGCCTAACATACAGATTGCTAGAACAGCAGTAAGTCTTTTTTTCCCTTAGAAAACAAGATGGAAATATACTCTAAGAGCTATAAAGCTGTTCATGCTCATTGACTTAGAGATTCCATTAGTAGGACTTGGTCTTGATGACATTATCAAGAGGGCAAAAAGCCATGCATGTATTAAAACATTAATGGAAACTTTGTTATGACAAAATAACACAAATTGAATGAATGTAAGAAATGGCTGAATAGTTTATGATATATTAATTTAGTGAATTGTATTATGTTTTTATAAATGACAAGTACTGAAAACATAAAGAAAAAAGGGAAATATATGAAGAGATAGAAAGGGAAGAAAAGAAAATAAGAATAACATATGCTATGATCACATTAAAAACAATTAGACATGAAATCAAGAGAAAATGTATCCAAATGAAACAAATCCAAATGGAACTCAAAAGTAGAGGATGGTTATATTAGCACATACATATAATTTACATATTTTAAAGTAAATTGTAAACCTTGTAGAGTTGGTGGTTTTGTACGTCATCTTTTTTATGTATTTGTTTATTTAAATGGTTTTTGTTGACAGTGGTAGTTTACTTATAAAATATATATACATAAAAGAAAAACATTATATTTCTGGATAAAGGATATATTTTTCTTTTAACAATTTAAGAACGCATAGCTAGCATCAATGAACAAGAAGGCTATCACAATCCAAGTGTAAAAATAAATAGATTTCCCCCGAGCATGCTGAATTATTTGAGAGAATCTTAAATAACAACACTGTGAGAAATGTCTTCATTTGAGAAAAGAAGCAGTTGTGATTGTCAGTAATCTGACTGGAGCTGTCACTATACTTGTGAAATACATCACTTGCCAACTGACCGACTTTTTATAAAAGGACTGGTAAAGGGAAATCTGCCATTTGAAGAATAAGAAAACTAGTTTTCTCAGGTTTGGGCATGGATTGTGTCTTTGTCACCTGTACTATCTTTGTTTCAGTCACCTCATTGGGAAAAGGGAATTCTGGCATTCTTATTTAGTGAAAATTTTTACATCTCTCCTAAATTTTTCTTTTGATGTCTCTCAACTATCATGTAGAAAAACTAATGAGAGATAAAATCCATTTATTTCTAAACTATATTACTCAAAATACTTACATGGATTGGTGATTGCATTGAAATGAATACTCCTTCCAATGGTTCTGATAGTCTAGGCTGGCAAGATTTGTGGAATTCTTGTCCAAGTTTT
This sequence comes from Gracilinanus agilis, assembly GCF_016433145.1. NCBI lineage: Eukaryota > Metazoa > Chordata > Mammalia > Didelphimorphia > Didelphidae > Gracilinanus > Gracilinanus agilis. The sequence continues at coordinate 427,377,622 of NC_058132.1, read as the reverse complement.
CCCATAATTCTGGCATAAAGTATTTACTCAAACTGTTGGGGACTTCACTATTAAGTATTAAAAAAGTACACAATATAATTACATCTTTTTTCTTCAATAACTCTCAAGATAATAATAAAATTGCATAAATATAAAATATCTCAATTATAGCTATATATTGCTATATCAATAATATTTTATATTCAGGGTATATAAATATTACTATGTGGAGTAGGCAGAAAAATATCTAAATAGAGATGTCACTATATATTGTTTCTAACTTGATACAATCTTTTTGAATCAAGTTTCTAGTTTCAAGTTTCTAGTATCAAGTATCAAGTTTTGTATCTTGTTTCTAACAAGACACAATCTTCTTTGTTCTATGCCATAAAAACAGGTGGATAGAACTCAGAAAGTATTATGAAGGTAAAGTATGCCTTCTGTGGTTGACAAGGGATATTTCCAAAATGTTTACACCTTTTACTATGAAGAAGCTTTCAAAGGTATTTTTAATCTCCCTTAAAAGGGTTCTGATTGGTTAAGAAATTACCATGATTGAAAACAGTTATTTTGAGCACAGTACAAAATCCTCCCTATTATCTGTAAGACTGGAATGGAAGTGAAAAAAATTAATTGATGCCTTTTGAAAGGGAAGAAATCTATATTCTTAATATGATTTTCCAAGCATATCAGAATCCTTTTAATTCACTTGATGAATTATATTACTGAAAATTTTTTGTTTACTTTTTTGATAACAATCTATAACATAAAACAACATAGGGTAAAATTAATTTAAAAATTGGTTTTATACTGAGAGTTATGCTCAGTATAATTTTCTCATTAATTCCATAAATATTAAATGCCTAAGTGGCAAATCTTTAATATTCTAGTTATAGTAATATTATACCTTAGTAAATATCTTCCTAAATCAGAGTCCAATATGATTTTGTCCAAAATTTTGAATATTGTTATGTTATTATTATATCTGGGAATAATTTTGGATACTCCTAACATGATGAATAATGTTATATTCTAATTTAAAAATGTATGCTTCTGGTTCCGGGTTAAGATGGCGGCAGAGTAAGAAGCAGCTCTAAACCTCTCCTGACCGAAACACACAAAACTCCTCAAGGGGACATAAAAACAAGTCCAGACGAACGGAGGAACCCCACAACAGGACACAGCGTGGAAGGTACGTGGAATCGAGACATTTCCAAGCTAAAAAGGGCTCTCACTCAAGCGCGAGCTGAGCAACCGCCCCACCCCCACCCCCTCCACACTCACCTATAGCTCTGAACCCAGCTAAAAAGAAATAGAGCAAGTTTGGGGCACCCATCGAGTCATCAGCAGCTCCGGGACCTGTTCCTGAGAGCAGCAAGACTTAGGACCCCATTAAGTCAAGAACGCACGCGAAATCTGAGCGCGCGCGCTCGGGAGCGGACGCTGGGAGCGGAGCGCCGGCTGAGCAGAGGCGTGGGTGCCACGTGAGCAGAGGCGTGGGTGGAGGTAAACACAACCAGGAACTAAAGCCTAAGTGGGGAACCAGTGCAGACGGGTATACGACTGTGGAAGTAGCTCCCTGAGACTTGTAAAGAAACCTCCTGCAGAGGTTCAAGCAAGGGAATCCACCAGGGGGCTTGACCTTGGAAAAAACTAGAACTCAGTCCTCAGGAGCCAATAGATCTCAGACAGACACTGAGAGTGAGGATAAACCTGAGAAGCTGCTGGGCTAATGATGGCTAACCAGTTACAGGAAATTCAGAAGAGAAAGAATAATAACAAAAAAAAGAAGTCTTTAACACTCGACAGCTTCTACACAGAGAAAATCCAGACAACCAAGCAAACAGAGGAGGAGAACAAACAACCATCCAGACCCTCCCCAAATAAGGAAAACTCCTCACAACCTATGGAAGAGTTCAAATCTGAGATTTTGAGGAAAATGGAAGAGATCTGGCAAGAAAATAACAGCTTAAAAGGTAGAATCTTGCAACTGGAAAGCGAGGCTCAGAAACCAAATGAA
>NC_058132.1:427354155-427370627 GCF_016433145.1 Gracilinanus agilis | reverse complement strand
GGGGGGGGGGTTGAAGGGGAAAGGGGAGCATGAATCATGTAACCACGTTAAAAATGAATATTAATAAATGTTAAAAAAAAATGTATGCTTCTTCAGAACTTGTCTGTATGCAAAGCAGATACCAATTGGTTCAGTTTTATAAAAGGCAAAATTCTTCATAATACCTTTTAATGCCAAAGCCATGAGTATAAAGGAAATAAATATATAATCTCTTTAAATAAATAAATGATTAAATTTTCAGTCTTCTTTGTTTTTAGAGATTTCAAATAAAAATAGCGAAGAAAACATTTATAAAACAATATCAGTACAAGTTTACATGCAAAATGAAAGAATGGCAATTACTCATATCTTTTTTGGAAAATAGGATTTTGATTGCAATACTATTTAACTATTTTTCATACAGAAACCTATCTTATTTTAACATGAATTTGAAGTTAGTACTCTTAAAAATTCATCTTATGTTATAAGCCTTAATTTCCAAAGATATACTGACCCAAATAATTTATAAAACATACATTTTATTCTTGAAATAGCAGTTTGCTCTAAGCTCACAACCAGGACTAATTCTAAAATGCAACATGTCCCAGAAAGAGGGGGGAAAATAATAATGAGGGAAATGAAAGTTTGAGGAATGCATTTTTTTTCATTTTCATAAATTTAAAAATACATTTTACTAGTCGAAGTATGGTGACCAAGCTTTACAAAAGCAAAGTATGGTGACCAAACTTGACAAAGAGGCATATGCTTCATTAGTATATCAAGTTCAGGGAACCTAGGGAACACATGATGAATTAATACTTTGTGATTATGTTAAAATATTACTTCTATGAAGCTCTTTTTCCCATCAGTCCAATAAAATATATAAAAGGAATAGACCAAAAAACACTCTGATGAAATTAAAAGTATGTGGAGATAAAAAATATTTATGAAATAACTGAGGAATGAATAAATATATAAATGAATAAGTCCTTAATATGTGCCAAGCAATATTCTAGGCACTGAGGATAATGATAGAAAGGAATACAATCTATTGAGGCAAATACTTTAGGTCAGTGATGGTGAACTTTTTAGAGACAGTGTCAGGCTCTGCCCCTATCTTGCCAAGTGGGGTGCTGGCCCTCCACCAGAAACCAAGTGCCATGCCATGCCCCACCTCACCCCACCCCCTTTACCACAAATAGGGAGAGAGGAAGAACTCCCATTAGGCTGCTGGGCAGAGGGGTGGGTGGTAAGTGGTATATGTAGAGAGAGGGAAGGGAGTGTCCTTAGTACTCTGCTCCCCTCCAGCTCTGATGTCTGTGAGCTGCCCACCTTACCCCCTGTATGCTCCCATTGGGCTCTCGGCAGAGGAGCAGGTCATGTGAAAAAATGTCATCAGCTCCATCTGAATCCCTCTGCCTTTATAGTAATGAACTCTGGGATTGAGGGGAGAGGAGGGAGGGCGGCCTGCATGCCCAAAGAGAGAACTCTGCATGCCATCTTTAACACTGCTTTAGATGAACGAGTAGGTTCAGCTGAAAAGAATAGAATATCATCAATCCACTGATGATCTCTGGATGCCAGGAGTCAAGATGATCTCAGGTACCAGGTAGAGAGGGTTCTGCTTGAAGCACTGTCCTCCAGTTTTCAAACTTCACCTCTTCTCTTGGCTCTGTAGATCTTGTTCTTTTGCTAGATGCCACACTACATAGGATCCCAGGGGAAATCAGGAAGCAGGGTGTCCTTTGCTCTGAGGTCTCTCAGGCTGGCAACAGTTTTGCCCACCACTAATGGGAGTCCATACTCAGGGCACAGACACACTTCCTCCTCCTTCATTCCAACCTGGAATTCACAGCTCCAGCTCCTTCCTGCTAGGTACTTCCTAATCAATACATAATCAATACCTAATAACCAGCTAATCTAATCTTACTCATAACAGTCTGAGGCCAGATTTGAACCTAGGACCTCCCATCTCTAGGCCTGGTTCTCAATCCACTGAGCTATCCAGATGCCCCAATACCATTTTCATTGTATGTAATCAGCACTAGAAGAATCAGGCAAATCCAATGACTTTTAGGCACAATGACCAAAAAAGGAAAATTTTTGGATTGGGGTTTTATATAGATATACAGATACATACATATGTATATATGTGTGCTAGAAAGCAAACTTTTGTATTTTTGCTAAACTTTTTTGGCTGCATCTAATGTAAATTAAAGAGGAATGAATACTCACATTTTCTTCCAACCTTTAAAAAGTCAATATTGCTAGAAAACCCCAAAGGACTCATAAAGAAACAGACTACCCTCTTCCATAGAAGGAACTGATGGAGTCTGAATGCATATTGAGCATTTTTCACTTTATTTCTGTAATGAATTTTTCTCTAATATAAGTAATATGTATCTTTTTTCATAACATGATGAGCATATGTATTGCATGATAGTACATATAAACACATAATTTTGTTTGCTGTCTCTGGGAGAGGGAAGAAGGAATGGAAGAAAGAAATTATGGATCACAAAACATCAGAAAACAATTATTAAAATTGAATCTACATATAATCTGAAAAAACCTTAAAATAAAATATATATTAAAAATCTACTGAATAATTTAGCTCTAACTTTCTCATACAAAATTTTTGGTTTTGTAGAAAGTTGTTTTTTTTCTCTTCCTTAACCAAATCTGATAACACTTTACAAGCCCCAATAGGTTCTACTTAGCATAAAACAAAAGTCTTTGGCTATGAATCTCAGTACAAAAAATGTAAAATGTTTCTCATCAATCCTACTAAATTCAAACAGGTTCTGCAGTTTCAGAAGTTTGGTCTATAGTATGATTCAATCAACATTTATAAAATAACTATTATGTGCAGGAAAGGAGTTATGGAATGGTGGAAAGAGGGTTGCTTCATTTTTAAATAGTCTGCATATTTATATTTTCTCATGCTTTATTTTTGAAAGCTTCCTTTTTATCACTCCTAGTTTTTCATTGTTCAGAGCTAAAAATACTTCTTAATAAAAATTTTCAAAAAATGTCAGTATGGTATCATAAATTACATATTCCTCTTAAAAAATGTGCATACCATTACTATGTAAAAATGTAAAAAATATTTATGCTTGGTCTCTGATGGCAACATCTGAGTTTTTGCATATTCCTTGTATTTTTCAAGATGCTATATGTTTATTCTACATGATATAGTTTTCATATTTTTGTCTTTCATAGAAAAATAGGCTTTTTTGGAAACTTTATAGCCAATGGCTTATTAAGGCTTTCTAATCTGGGTGTACTCCTTTCCTGCTCTTTTTTTGGTTTAGAAAGGTTTCCTTTATATGCATTGGGACAGAGAAGAAATTGTTTTTACTCCCAAGTTGCTGAGGAAGAATGGACATAATTGCTTACTTCCACAGTATGTCTAGTAGTGTAAAGAAGAGGGAATTTTTCTTTTCTGCTTTATTTTACATATAAGGAAATTAAGGTAAGCAGAGTTAAAAGTCTTGCCCAAGCTAGTAGGTGCCTGAGGCCAATTTGAACTCTGGTTCTCCAGACTCCAGGCACAAGGCTCTAGCCACCTACATGTCCTGGATGAGTTGTACCTGAGGCATGTCAATGAATGGTAGACTCCAACAAGAAACATGGGAAATGTCAATAGGAAAAGCCAGAGAATAATGCTTGAGGCAAACTAGTCTGGTGGTTATTAAAAAAAAAGAGGAACAACCAAGCACAAGGTGGAGTCAGGCAGTTGATATATTTGATCCTAGAGAACAAAGATTCAGTCTTTAAATGAATTCTTCAATTATACTGCTTAAGAATATAAATTGGCTACACAGAGAGAGACTTTGCATATGTCTTCTTACAGAAACTATGAATTTGAAAGAGCATGCGTCCCAAATTGTTCTTTGAATAAAAGAATTGTTCAGAAAATTAGTTGTAATTCTTTATGTTAATTGTATTGATCATAGATCTCAAATGTGTGTTTTATTCTCTCAATGTTCTTTAGTGTCTAGGTTTCATGTTAGTATGGAAGAGAACTAAATTCTTAGGCCAAAATAATTTCAAAAAGTTCAACTTTCAAATTCTGTCTGGGCAAGCAAGAGTAGATATATAATTATAATTAAAGTTCATGTAATTAATTTTTGGTTAAATAAAATTTAAAATAATTTTCCATAAATAAAATCAAATGCAACCAAAATTAGAAGGAAAGCAAAAATTAAGGTAAAATTTATAGAAAGATTCTCTGATAAAGGCCTCATTTCTCAAATATGTGGGGAAATTTGTTAAATTTATAAAAATAAAAGCCATTCTCTAGCTGATAAGTGGTCAAAGGATATGAAGAGGGCTTTTTCATAAAGAAATATCAAAATCATCAAGAGTCATATGAAAAAAGTTCTAAAAGACCAATAATTGAAGAAATGAAAATTTAAAGAATTCTCAGATATCATCTCACACCTATCAGATTGATTAATATGACAATAAAGGAAACTGATACATAATAAAGGGAATATGGGAAAATAGAGAAACTAATACTGTTGGTTTCATCATTCTGGAAAACAATTTGGAACCATGTCTAAATGGCTATAAAACTGTGCATGCCCTTTCATCTAGAAATATCACTACTAAGTATAGATCAAAGGAAGGGAAAAATAATCTATTTGTATTAAAACATAATGTTTAGAGTGGCAAAGAATTGGAAATTGAAGGGATCTCATTAATTTGGGAATAGATGAAGAGGTTGTAGTATATAACTGTAATGGAATAATATTGTTCTACAAGAAATAATGAAGGGGATGGTTTCAGAAAAATGCTGGATACCTTTAATGAACTGATAGAAATTGAAGTATGTAGAATCAGAACAGCAATATTGTAAAGATGATCAACTGTGAAATACTTAGCAACTCTGATCAATACAATTATCTGAATCAATTCCAAAGGACTCACTGATTAAAAAAAAATCCTGTCCACATCCAGAGAGAGAACTGATGAACTTTGAGTGCAGAATGATTATTATCTTTCACTGTATTTTTTCTTTTTTTCCAAATATGGTTAATATAGAAATATGTTTTGTATAACTTCATATGTATAATGTGTACCATATTGCTTGCCTTCTCGACGAGTTGAGAGTTATAAAATTTGGCCCTCAGAATAAAAAAAAAACGAATGTTAAAATTAAATAGGTAAATAAAACTTAAAAAGAAAGAAAAAAGTTCATGTAATTTGCACTGAAGCTTGAGAGTGTATAACCTATATTGAAAGAGAATCTATCAACTCAAAATAGAATTGTATGCTCTTAACTCCTTGTATATTTTGAATATTACAGAACCTACTATATGCTTCTTCTGTAGAGGTATATGGGTAGCATAATACAAAAGGTTAGTGGAAGGTATAAGCTGAAAGACTTGTGCTAAGGATGGGAATTACAAATACAAAAGTTGAATGGTCTCTGTCCTCAAGAAACTTCTTTTTCTAAGGGCAAAGGTGGCAAAACATGAAAGAAAAGGCATCTTGGTTTGGAAAATTACTTAGATCGAGGAAGTAAAGTGACACATACATTCTAGTACGAATGGTAGTATTTATTTTACTATGTTTTCAGATCTGGAAAAGGATGGAATCTTAGGTATGAATTAAGGTAATAGTTTTAAACACTAGTCTGAGGACAAATTGGGATCCTAGAGACCTCTTAAGGCTAGAGTCAAAATTATTTTCATAATAATAAAATTTTAAATCTGAATATGTTAAGCATTAATAGCAATTATGCAGATAAACAAAAGCTTTTTGAAGAGATTTATATTTTTAAGAATGTTTCAGGGTCCTAAGGTAAAAAATAAACTTCAATTGATGTTTAAGTCATGCAATATTTTGCCTATGAAGCAGTATAAAAGTATAAAAGTAGTGAAGTATGCTCTTCAGACTTTGATGGAACAGCACACTAAAGCTGTATAATCTTTTCAAACTAAGTTAAAATAGATCCAGTTTTAAAATTATATCTGAAAAATCAGAATTCCTGCATGAATATTGTACAATAGAAAGTAAGATAGCTTGCCACCTCATGTATATGATATATTTCCCTATCAGGGAGGGGATTCATATGTAAGAAATTACTAGGCAGGTCAAGTTTAAGAAAGATTAGGATGGGGGTAACTGATTTGAGGAGGAAGCCTAGAGTACAATCTGACTAATGTTTTGCTCTGAAGATTAAAGCCTGGTAATTACAAAGAATTGCTTGGTTTCCAAGTCATCCTAATAGATTCACTAGCTGGGAAATCTGAAGTACTAATTTGCCCAGAAATCAGCTGAAAAAATATTTTTGAGGGAACTAGGAAGCAAAAAATATAATGAAAACAGAGAAGAATAGAAAAACTTCCATGAACTGATGCAAAGTAAAATAAGTAAACTAGAAAAATACTGTGAATATTAATTATGAGGTAAATGGAAATTAAATACTGTGAAAATCAAATGAAATTAAAATAATTTATTTTACAAAATTATAGAAAAGCAAGTTTGACAGCAAAGAATAAATATGAGATATCTCTTCCCATTTCTCTACAGAAGTATTAGGATTCAGAAGTATGGAACCTTGAATATTATTTTAATTTTTAATGTATTCATAAATTCTACTTATTATTTCTCATTTCTAGAAGAGGAAAGGGAAAGGAAAATAAGGGAAATAAAGGTTGATATGAAATGTAATGATAAAATCTTTTAAAAAATGAAATGAATGATCCCAAATTTAGTAGCAACATGTATATTTCTCTTTGAAGCAATTTGTAAAAAAAATCATAAGATTTTATGCACTAATAATTGTGTGGCATCTCACTGGAAAGATAATAAAGTGGGAGCCAGCCTTAGAAAAAAAATATTTTGATAAAAGAAGGCACTAGGGGGCAGCTGGGTAGCTCAGTGGAGTGAGAGTCAGGCCTAGAGACAGGAGGTCCTAGGTTCAAACCCGGCCTCAGCCACTTCCCAGCTGTGTGACCCTGGGCAAGTCACTTGACCCCCATTGCCCACCCTTACCACTCTTCCACCTATGAGACAATACACCGAAGTACAAGGGTTTAAAAAAAAAGGCACTAACTGAAATAAAATTGGAACTCTATACTTTAGCTACTCTAGCTATTTAAATTGTTATGGTAAAATGACAGAAAAACATTTGATTCTTCATCAAGTATTCTGAAAATTGCTTAGTTGGTAAGACATAATTTTTTCCTCAGGTACACAGGTTTTTTCAGCATCAAAAGACTCAAAACTTTTAAAAGCTTAATAACGTGTTTCAACAAATGTACAATATAAAAAATGTATAATAGTTCTTAAGTGAAGAGTCTTGGAAATCTATAAAAGAAATATGTGGTTTTCTTTCAATATAGAGAAGGTTAATGAGGATATAAAAACATTTAACTCTTTATTTTTAAATGAAATACCCTCTTTATAACAAGTAGGTAACCAAAGAGAATGTTTATTCTTGAGAATAGACCCGTTACTACACAGTAGGTCTGTCTCATGGCCTAAATTTTCCCCAAGAATAACACCTGTGATGTTCAATGAGTTTTTTTTCCAAGGTTATATTTCATCATCAGATTTGTGTAAGGAATCTAAATTTCCAAGGGCATGCATCTTTTTTCTTTCCATCAAATTTAAAGAAATAGGAAAATAAAATTTTTGTACAATCTTTTTTAACATGTGCACATAGCAAATTTAATGCCATAACCCTTCATCTGTAATAAAGAGGTATATTAGTGCAAAGTTTTATCCGTATCCTTTTTTTTTCACGTCTTTGAAAACTGAAAAACTATCCTTTGCAAATCTACTCTGGAGAGATATTTTTAAAAAATGTTTACCATGTTTGTATAAGTTTTTATTCCTCCTGATCACCACAAAATATCTTAAACTAAGAAATTAGATTGGTGTGGTAGATGACCTAGAAAAAGGCAAAAAGCTGGTAGAAGAATTCTGAGTTTAGCCCTAATTACCTCATATTTCACCTTAATAAACTACTGATACAGAAGGTAAACCCTGCAGGATCTATGGTAAAACCTTAGGCCAGTCATCAAGATATCTAATCCTCATTGTTTACATATGATAATCTCTCTTTTGAATTTCCCTTAATTCCTTCAGTGTTCAGTTGAAGGACACACACTGCATAATAATTAAGTAAGCTAAAGATAAGTAATATAATTTTTCATATTTCTTTCTGGAACAGAAACCACATTCTTCCAATTTCCATGACAATTTGGTTATATAATAGGTTTTTTTTTCAAGAAAACCATAATATCTGTTAAAATTCACCTCTAGTGTCTGAATGACAAAGAAGACAGTATCTAATTTGTGTTCACTATAGCCAACATATGGGTAAGGAATATATTCCATGTGGCAAACACTAACAAATTCATGATTGTTATTATAATTTCTGCCATTTATTTTTAGATGGGTCTTTTGAATTTGGCAGTGTATACTTTATCTTCCTATCTAAATACTTATATAAAAAAAGATGAGAAACAATGACTACAAAACACAATGGCATTTCTCAAAAAGAAATGTAATTACTGAGCACTCAACACAATACAGCACTCAACACTCAAATTCAAAGTTTTTTCTAGATTTGGAATGTAAACATTGAAAAATACATATGCTCTGCATTTTCCTCAGAGGTTTCTTGGCCTTAAGGACTAAGAAAGAATTCCAAAGAAGATTTGTCTCAAAAACAAGTCAAAGTTTGTTTGTAAACCAAATAAACCAGCCACAGTCTTGCAATTTTGACCAGCTTGTACCTTCTTTGAAATATCTCCTGAGATCTTGATGATTTTGAGTAAAAAATATGGTCACATTTGAGATATAATATTAATTATTCTCATCGATAATAGCTATTAATTGTTTTTAATTCAATGACCAAAAACCCCTCCAAACAACTAGGTATCACACAGATGTTCTAGAATAAACATGGAGCCATGGTGTAGTACAATTGGTAGTTCTCAAACTTTGGATCATAGTTTCCTAAGAAGCCACACTGTTTCTATAGCAAGTATAGGAATGCTGCATATTTTCTCAATTAATGAATATAAATAGCACAATTAATATCATTTAATATTGCAAAATTATTTGTTGTTATAGAGGAGTCTTCATACTGAGATAGTGAAAGAATAATGGGCTTGCTGGAGATCTAGATTCCTGGCTTTGACACTAATAAGTCTTCTAACCACAGACAAGTTGTTTTGAGACTTGGGTTTCTCATATGTAAAATAGGACTGAGAATTATGCAGTTAAGCTCTCAGGATTATTGTGAGGGAAATACTTTATAAACAAAAAAAAACTATATACAAGAAGAAAAACAAACAAAAAATAGTACTCTAATTTCTGATTCTTACCCTAATTTTAACGCAAAAAAGAAAAAAAAGATAAAAATTGAACATAGCAAAGGGACAGCTAGGTGGCACAGAGTAGAGGGTCTGGGGGGCTCTAAGATATATCTTCCTGAGTTTTATGATTTGTCCTAAGACATGAGCTGTGAGATATAGGAGAAGTAACTTAATCTTGTTTGTCTCAGTTTCCTTATCTGCAAAATGAGCTGGAGAAGGAAATGGCAAACCAGTGTCTTTGCCAAGAAAACACCAAATGGGATCACAATGAACATTCAGCAACACTACTAAAAATGACAGAAAAAAACAAATATGGATATGTCATAAATGTTCATGATAAAACATTATTGAATAAAACAAATATAACTGGGATTGTTTAAATTCAAAAATTGTTTAAATAAAAAAATTTAATTAAAAAATTTAAATTTTTGCATTCCTGAACCACACTATTATTTCTAAAATGTATTTTTTTTACTTCAAAGACTGGTTTTACTGATTCAGCCTCTCACACTAGCCCCTTGAAGAGCTCTTTCTCCCAAACAACTCCCCCTACACCATTAAAAAATCATTTATCTTAACTTCATTCATAAACATCTTTCATCTGACCGGGGTCTGAATAACTGAAAACATTTCCTAAGATCTTACTTCACTTATCAAATAGTCTCACAGATCACTGGTGTGTAATCTGGAACACTATTTTATTTTGCTTTAATGTCACCTTATATTCAGGACAATTCCTAACACCATGTAATGATTTGATCAGGTTTTTCATAGATATACCAAAAAGAGGAGAGCATACAAAGGCTACATAACTAATAGTTTCATAACAATTTTTTTTTTATGAAATGGCTAAAATAAAGTGAATAGGAAGGCAGAGCTAAGATGGCCACAGAGTAGCAGAAACTTTAGGACTCTCCCTATTACTAGTGATCAGTACTGTAAAAGGGAATTCTTAATCCCTTGCTCTAATTTAACTGGGGAAAGAGCTGGCTGGCTCAGTGGACAGAGAGCCAGGTCCAAAGATAAGAGGTTCTGTTACTATGGAGACCAGCCGACATTTAAAGGAAATAGAAACTGCTCTCAGAGAGGAAGTGATGTAAGAATGACAGTTGGAGAGTGAGAGATAAAGTACAAAATGTGAGAAAGCCTTTTGCTCTAAGGTTTCCTGAGAGCAGGGTGCTACTGGCAGTTGCTGGTGACAGTTTGGCTGCTGTAGAATCTGATTGAAGGAGAGTGTTTGGGTTGGTAGGTGTCCATTGTTTAGTGAGTTAGTTAGAATATATATAGTGTAGGTTCTGCCTGGTTAGCTAGGCTGAAGAGTTATTAGTGAGACTCTCTCAAATGATAGTTTTTAGGTAGTACTAGAGTAGAGAGTTAAATCTCACTCTCTCTTTCTTATCTTTTTGTCTTTACTATTTTTTCTTAATTAAAACAAAAATTTATTAAACTGCTCTCCCATCTTTGTCAAGCTCCTAATTTTAACATCTACATTTCTTGGTGAGCCAGGTAGGAGTTTGATTAATCTTTTAATCTTCTCTTCTGATTATTTTCCTCACTTGTTATTAAACTATTCCTACTACAGGTAGTTAGTTAGAATTTTAAAAAATATATAGGCAATTCAGTATGGTGCTAGAGATCATGGCACACATTGTGAAGGAACAGTTTCTAGCCTGTCTCAAACAACTTCCACTCCTGGAGAGCTTTATCAAGCTGGCACACCTCACAATTTTAGATAGTCTCCAGTTATTACTGTTTCTGGAATCATTCATTCTGATAGGATCCTTACAAATTGACCAAATAGTTTACCTATTTCTCTCCAACAAGAAAAACCAATAAAAAGATAGTTTAATTGAGACTCAGATAGAATACCATGAAAATTACATCTCTCAACTAGCCCAAATTATCTCTCAACCTATTGAAACAGACTTCTAACTCTACCCAACCTGTCTCTCTTTCTGTTCCTCCTCCTCCTCCTCCTCCTTTCATCTAATCCATGGCAACTCAAACAGGAAACCAAGAGAAAGAAACAAGAAATAATCTAGCTATGGGCCTATTCCCCTTAAGAGAAGTACCCACCTTTAATCATAAAGAAGAGTTAGTTTCTGTAAGACATCTCAAGATAGGAGAAAATTTAAGCCACATACCCTTTCTTTTGAAGATAAGCCTATAGCAGTTATCAAAAGGCTAGAAAATATTTGTCATACATATGATCTCACATAGAATGACTTTAAAATTGATTACAGGCATTTTTAACAGAAAGGGAGAAAAATAAGATCATTTCTCTTGCCAATCAGGCTCAGAGAAGGGGAGCAATTCATGGGCCCCGGCAAGACCTAGGATGGAATGTGAATAATGAAAATTATTACATGAGACTGTAATCTTACTCCTTAATTCTATTTTTTTAGATATCATGCAATTCATTATAACTCCCCTATGGATGATAAAGTTCTTAAAAGTTAACAACTATTTTCTTCCCATGTTTGAATGTAAACAGTTTAAAACTCATTAAATCCTTTATAATTTCTCTTTTCTATTTAACTTTTCTATTTAACTTCTCTTGAATCTTATCTTTGAGAGTCAAAATTTATATTCAGGTCTGGTCTTTTTTATCAGGAATGTTTGAATGTTCTCTGTTTAATTAAATATCCATTTGTTCCCTGGAAGGATTATACTCAGTTGTTTATGGTAGATGATATTTGGTTGTAATCGTAGTCACTTTGTCTTCCAGAATATCATATTTTAAGCTCCCTCCTTTTAATTTAGACACTCCTATATCTTGTGTCATCCTGACTGTAGCTACATATCTGAATTATTTGTTTCTGATAACTTGAAATGTTTTCTCCATAACCTTAGAGATCTGGAATTTGTCTATATTTTGGTGAGTTTTCATTTGAGGTTCACTTCCAAGAAGTGGATTCTTTCAATTTAAAATTTACCCTTTACTTCGAGGATACAATGAGATATTAATGGACAATTTCATGAAATAAGATGCCTAGGTTCTCTTTTTTTTTTAAATTAAGACCTTCAGGTAATGCAATAATTATTAATTTATTTCTCTTTAATCTATTTTATTTTATTTTGCAATTTATTTTGCATTTTACTTTTTAAATTGTTTTTTTTAATATTTTTCCATGTTTACATAATTAATTTTCTTTCCTTCCCCTCTTCCCTCCACCCTCCTGGATCCAATAAGCACTTCCATTGGGTTATGAAAATGTTATCACTTAAACCTATTTCCATATTACTCATTTTCACAATAGAGCAATCTTATAAAACAAACACCCCTAATCATATATCCACACAAAGAAATGATAAGTCATTTGTTTTTCTTCCATTTTCTTTTTCTTTTCTTTCTACTCCCACAGTTCTTTCTGTTTATGTGGATAGCATTCTTTCTCATAGGTCCCTTGGGACTGACTTATACTAGCAAAGTCCATTATACTGGATTGTTCCACAATGTTTCACTTTCTGTGTAAAATATTCTCTTGGTTCTGCTCATTTTACTTTGCATCCTTGATCTATTTAAGAGGTAAATAGACATTTCACATTTTTGTCTACATTTCTATTTTTTTCATTTTGTTTTATCGTTTCTTGATGTTTCACAAAACCATTAGTATTTACTTGCCCCATTTTAATTTTTAAGGAATTATTTTCTACAGTGATTATTAGCACCTCCTTTTTCATATGGCCTAACTTGTTTTTTTAAACATTTATTAATATTCATTATTAACATGGTTACATGATTCATGCTCCTACTTTCCCCTTCAACCCCCGCACTCCCCCCACCCATGGCCGATGCACATTTCCACTAGTTTTGTCATGTGTCCTTGATCAAGACCTATTTCCAAATTGTTGGTAGTTGCATTGGTGTGGTAGTTTTGACTCCACACACTCAATCATGTCCACCCCAACCCATGCATTCAAGCAGTTGTTTTTCTTATATGTTTCCTCTCCTGCAGTCCTTCCTCTGAATGTGGGCAGCGTTCTTTACCATAAATCCCTCAAAATTGTCCTGGGTCATTGTATTGCTGCTGGTACAGAGGTCCATTACATTCAATTTTACCATAGTATATCAGTCTCTGTGTACAATGTTCTTCTGGCTCTGCTCCTTTCACTCTGCATCAGTTCCTGGAGGTCTTTCCAATTCACATGGAATTCCTCCAGTTTATTATTCCTTTTAGCACAATACTATTCCATCACCAGCATATACCACAGTTTGTTCAGCCATTCCCCAATTAAAGGACATACTCTCCTTTTCCAATTTGTTGCCACCACAAAAAGAGCAGCTATAAATATTTTTGTACAAGTCTGTTTATCTATGATCTCTTTGGGGTACAAACCCAACAATGGTATGGCTGAATCAAAGGGCAGGCATTCTTTTATAACTCTTTGAGCATGATTCCAAATTGCCATCCAGAATGGTTGGATCAGTTCACAGCTCCACCAGCAATGCATTAATGTCCCAATTTTGCCACATCCCCTCCAACATTCATTACTATCCCCTTCTTTCATTTTAGCCAATCTGCTAGGTGTGAGGTGATACCTCAGAGTTGTTTTGATTTGCATTTCTCTAATTATTAGAGATTTGGAACACTTTCTCATGTGCTTATTGATACTTTTGATTTCTTTACCTGAAAATTGCCTATTCATGTCTCTTGCCCATTTATCAATTGGGGAATGGCTTGATTTTTTATACAATTGCTTTAACTCCTTGAATATTTGAGTAATTAGACACCTGTCAGTTTTTCGTTATAAAGATTTTTTCCCAATTTGTTGTTTCCCTTCTGATTTTGACTACATTGCTTTTGTTTGTACAAAACCTTTTTAGTTTAATATAATCAAAACCATTTAATTTACATTTTGTAATTTTCTCTAACTCTTGCTTGGTTTTAAAGTCTTTCCTTTCCCACAGATCTGACAAGTAAACTATTCTGTGTTTACTTAACTTGCTTATAGTTTCCCTCTTTATATTCAAGTCATTCACCCATTCTGAATTTATCTTGGTGTAGGGTGTGAGATGTTGATCTAGACCTAATCTGTCCCATATTGTTTTCCAAATTTCCCAGCAGTTTTTGTCAAATAGTGGATTCATGTCCCAAAAGTTGGGCTCTTTGGGTTTATCATACACTGTCTTGCTGATGTCATTTACCCCAAGTCTATTCCATTGATCCTCCTCTCTGTCTCTTAGTCAGTACCATGTTGTTTTGATGACTGCTCCTTTATAGTATAGTTTAATATCTGGTACTGCTAGGCCCCCTTTCTTCACATTTTTTTTCATTATTTCCCTTGAAATTCTTGATCTTTTGTTATTCCAAATGAAATTTGTTATAGTTTTTTCTAATTCAGTAAAGAAGTTTTTTGGTAGCTTGATAGGTATAACACTAAATAGGTAAATTAATTTGGCTAGAATTGTCATTTTTATTATGTTAGCTCGTCCTACCCATGAGCAATCAATGGCTTTCCAATTGTTTAGATCCAGTTTTATTTGTTTGGAAAGTGTTTTGTAGTTGTTTTCATATAATTGCTGTGTTTGTTTTGGTAGATAGATTGCTAACTATTTTATATTGTCTAGGGTGATTTTAAACGGTGTTTCTCTTTCTACTTCTTGCTGCTCTAGTGTGTTGGAAATGTATAGAAATGCTGATGATTTATGTGCATTTATTTTGTATCCTGCAACTTTGCTAAAGTTGTTGATTATTTCTACAAGCTTCTTAATTGATTCTCTAGGATTTTTTAAGTAGACCATCATATCATCTGCAAAGACTGATAGCTTAGTCTACTCCTTGCTGTGTAAATAGAATTACCTTGAGCCCATTAATAGTCAAAAATCCACTCAACCTAGGCATGCTAATGATGCCACCCTAACCTCCCTTAGTGGGGAGGGGAGACGAGTTACCCACACGTGACAATAAGTAACAAATCAAGAATAAGGGACTGCCCTTTGGGCAGTCCAAATCAATGTAGAAACTGCCATCTGTCCATTTGAATTAGAGGTGGACCACAGAAAGTGATGAAAGACACTATCTCTTTAAGTAAGTTAGTGAACTTCCTGTGGGGGCAGTTGCCATCTCGAACTGGGAGCAGAAAAATCTCCTGAGACCACAGAACACTTACACTCTGTATTGTCACGTGGGTAAGTTAGGCTGACTTCCTTGGCCTAGCTGGGCCAATTCTAAACTCTGCCTATCTGGCTGCTGGGCCTTGTGGCTTACGGCTTCATTTATTTAGCCTTCTAACCTCTCTCTGTCCGGGCTTTTGGCCCGGACTACCCTCTCCCTTTCTCTTTATTTATACTTTTTATCTACCAGATTGTAAATAAACTCCTCAACCCGAATGCTGACTTGGGTCTGATTTAATTACGTAATCAACCTGAATTGTTGATTCCTGGCGGCCACATATTTTAATATATATATCTATAATACCTAAATTTTTCTTTCTTACAATGCCTATTTTGATACCTTCAATTTCTTTTTATTCTCTAATTGCAACTGCTAGTGTTTCTAGTACTATGTTGAATAATAGAGGTGATAATGGGCATCCTTGTTTCACTCCCGATCTTATTGGGAAGGCTTCTAACTTATCCCCATTGCATATGATATTTGTTGATGGTTATAGGTACATATTGTTTATTATTTTTAGGAAAGGTCCTTCTATTCCTATACTTTTCAGTGTTTTCAATAGGAATGGATGCTGTATTTTGTCAAAGGCTTTTTCAGCATCTATTGAGATAATCATGTGATTTTTGTTTGTTAGACTGTTGATATGGTCAATTATGTGGATGGTTTTCCTAATGTTGAACCAACCTTGCATTCCTGGTATAAATCCCACCTGATCATGGTGGATGATCTTCTTAATTACTTGCTGGAGTCTCTTTGCTAGTATTCTATTTAAGATTTTTGCATCTATGTTCATTAGGGAGATTGGTCTGTAGTTTTCTTTCTCTGTTTTTGGTCTCCCTGGCTTTGGAATCAGTACCATATTTGTGTCATAAAAGGAATTTGGTAGGACTCCTTCTTTGCTTATCATATCAAATAATTTGTATAGTATTGGGATTAGTTGCTCTTTGAATGTCTGATAGAATTCACTTGTGAATCCATCAGGCCCTGGCGATTTTTTCTTAGGGAGTTCTTTGATGGCTTGTTCAATTTC
>NC_058132.1:427342355-427344229 GCF_016433145.1 Gracilinanus agilis | reverse complement strand
TGTTGGTATATATATATATATATATATATATATATATATATATATATATATATATATATATGTTCTGCCTGGTAAGCTGAGCTGAAGGGTCATCAGCAGGACTTTCTCTAATGGCAGTTATAGGTATTTTTTTTTTATCCTGGGACTCCATTCAAGGAGCATAGGGCCACAACCAGTAGGCAATGGGACACACAGTCGCTCAGGGTCACCCAGCTGGGAAGTGTCTGAGCCCGGACTTGAACCTAGGACCTTTCGTCTCTAGGCCTGGCTCTCAATCCACTGAGCTAGCCCAGCTGCCCCTACTTTAGGTTGCAGTTTCTTTAGCAGATGTAGTTTTACAGGGTGGGGTTGCTAGCCCCACGCCCAACCCTCCTCCTTTTTCATCAGGGCTAGGGACCTTCCTTGGCCCAGGAGTGGTAAGGGTGGGCAGTAGGGGTCAAGTGACTTGCCCAAGGTCACACAGCTGGAAGTGTCCGAGGCCAGACTTGAACCTAGGACCTCCAGTCTCTAGGCCTGGCTCTCAATCCACTGAGCCACTCAGCTGCCCCCAGTTATAGGTATAGGTATAGGTAATTATAGCTTAGCTAGTTAGGTATTAGACAATTTCTCTACTTCTTTCCTATTTTCTCTCCTTTACTATATTCATTTTACTATATTCTTTTACTATCTCTATTTTAATTAAACTAAATTGTTAAAAGCTTCTAGAAGTTTTCTTTTCTCTGGCTTAAAGGGATAATATTAATTTACACCTCTGCTATAGTCTTATTAAAACTTAAGTTATTAAAAGCTCCTCTCTTATTTTATCAAAATTCCTAATTTAACCCTTACAGTGGTTTTTCATTTTTTATCTATCTCATTTAACTCATAAAAAAACTGAGAAAAAAGGGTTAAGTGACTTACCTATTGTCACAAAGGTAGCAAGAGTCTGAGGCCAGATTTGAACTAAAGGAGATGAGTCTTCCTGATTTTACTAAAGGAGATGAGTCTTCCTGCCTTACACTTTATCCACTAGACCTCCTATTTGCCCTCCAAAAATAAATTTAATTAGAAGAATAAATGAACCTCCTAACCATGTGTAATAAAGAACTGTTCATTGAGGGCTTAGTCTTTATAGCAATATGCTTTTCCTGGTATCAATTCACATAAAGATTTGGTGAACTTGTTTCCTAAAATGCATGATGAAAGGAGCATATCCATGTACCCTGACTTTTTACTGCCAGTATTTTCACTTGACTAATGAGATAAAACTCAGTGTACATATAAAAAGTCATGAATGGCCAAACTCTTTTAATCTTAACAGCATGTTTGTGAAGAGAAAGAAAAGCTTTAGGAGTCCATGAGGTGACAGAGATAGTGTCAATAACAGCTATAGGCACTGCTGCATTTGCCTCATCACCCCTTCTGGACCACCTTGTGGACCAATTTTTCTTCTATCCTTGTTTTATCTACTCTTTCCTGTTATTAGGTGATTAAGTTTTGGATATAGAGCAGATGACATTAAGACTTTATGAGGTCAAATAGATAGGATAAAAATACTACTATCTGGCAAAATGGCTATCTTCTAAAAATTGTGTCCATAAGACATTATGAAAAGTATAAATGAATATTAAAAGGCAGGTATAAATTTCTATCATGGGGGAAAAAGAATTTAGAGGGAAAAAATTCTGGTTTATATTGTAAGCTGAGCTTGTAGTTGTAACAAGGTTTCTAATAGTGGTTGTCTTCAGATATTCAGAGAATTTCAAAATCAGAAGGGACATAAAAAGTTATGCAACCCAACTGGCATGCAAATAGAAATCCCTTCTGCAACTTCCTTTAAAAGTGTTTTTTTCTCAAGAAGTGGCAGAGATCACTGATTCAGTGATAAGAAAGTT
>NC_058132.1:427244855-427339855 GCF_016433145.1 Gracilinanus agilis | reverse complement strand
TACTTTGAAGCTAAGTTTTATCATAAATAAACTACAAATGTTATAGAATAAGTAAAAATATAGTACCCACAAAATGAACCCAGTATACACATGGTTTGACAATGTCTGAAGATTTTGAAAAACAGAAAGGTAAAAAGATATTCTGAGAAAGAAAATCCTTTGATTTAATAAATGGAAGTAAAATAATTTTCTAATAAAGTAACTGTGATTATGGAATTATTTACTAAATATCACTGCTAAATTTAAATATATTGGTCACATTTTTTAAAACACTGATTTAAAAAATAATATATATTAAGAATAACAAACTAAGAACTTTAATTAATAAAGAATAGGTAGTGTTTGAAAGGAAAATATTTAAGAGAAAACAAATTAACCTGGAATATATTTGGAAGTTAGAAATATTTATCTGAAAAATTCAAGCAGATAAATGCTGCTGTAGCATAGAAGAAAAATCAATGAATCTTTAGATAAAATATCCTCCAGTTTCATTTAAATCTAGTTTTTCTGAAATCCAAGTTTCTTAAAAATAATTATAAGAAAAAAGAATTAAAACAAAAATTTAATTTTCAATTAAACAAAATTTATTTCATTGAACCCAAGGCCTCTTCTATTCCAACAATCAATAATGATTTTTTTTTAATTTTTAAAGAAACATAAATCCTACACTTAGCTCATACTTTAGCTATGGCTTCTTTACCATTTTATTATATTTAATAAATTCCACTGAGAGTTTTCTTTTACTTCAGAAACAGGGCAGCTAACAATGGTAGTCTCCCTCCCAAAAGCAGGACAGCTAACAATGGTAGCCTCCCTCCTAAAAGCCACATTGCCTTGTAAACGTGAACACTAATCAGAAGTGGGTCAAATGTTCCTCACATGAAAGAATATAACAAGGTCCCAAAGGACTCTACCTTTACGTGGCAGCAGCATAGAAAAGAGGTATTGCTTTTTATTGATGGTGACTACTAGCTTCCATCGAGCTAGCCAAGTTTCTCATATGAGATGCTTTGAACCCATTATAATTATAGTTTCTTCTGAAAGATTTATATAATTGGGAACTAAGTCCCTAGATCCAATAAATAAGCAGTTATGGAGACTGCTATTCATTGAAAGATTACATACACAAGGAAAACCAATGATTTGGCCCTGCTTAATCAAAAAGAATGAACAAAAAGCCTAAAAATGCTTTATTTATTCAGCTTTTATCAATAAATATTTGTATCAGCTCTGAATATGAGGTTGAAAATTTTAATGAGTAATCAGATGCTTAGACTACACTGATCTAACTTGTTAACCCAACCCTATAAGAAAGCTTTCCTGCCATTGCACTTCAACAAGGCAGCCAAAATGATTTTTTACAATTTATTCTTTTATAATTTTCAACAACTGAGAGAAAAAATTTTCAAGAATAGATGGAGCACAATTTTTCGTATGTCTATCTGTAGACTGACAAGATCAAAATGTGTCCTATATATTTTTTAACACATTACCTTTTTTTGACATAATAATGTATTGATGTGAACAATGAACAACTCTTGATTTTAACAATTAATCATGGAATGCCAGCCTACATATATAAGTTCTATGTTTCAGTAGATCTATCTATAATGTATTTAAAAATTTACAAAAATAAGTGTTGGAGGGGGCAGCTGGGTAGCTCAGTGGATTGAGAGCCAGGCCTAGAGACCGGAGGTCCTAGGTTTGGATCCGACCTCAGACACTTCCCAGCTGTGTGACCCTGGGCAAGTCACTTGACCCCCATTGCCTACCCTTGCCACTCTTCCACCTATGAGTCAATGCACGGAAGTTAAGGGTTTAAAATAAAAAAAAATAAGTGTTGGAGAACTAGGTATGGATTATGTCAAGAATTTTATGCTGGCTAAGTTATAGTGTTTTAGAAGTTTTGGTTCATGCTCCCTATAGTTTTTGAAAAGTTCAAAAATACTATTATGCCAAAGGGATAAGTTCAAGGGAAATTGCCAGCTCCAATTCTTGCCAGTAGCTCTATACAAACACAGTCTAAATGAGCATTAAAATGTGATTAAAGGTAGAAAGAAGAGAAATAGCCATTTTTCCACTAGATTAATATATCATTCTAAAAATTATAGTAATTAATGTTGGGTAAAAAGAACATTTTATTAATCACACATCTAGCCTAACATATGATGGTAAAAATTGTCTAGTTTGCAGGAGGAAGTTTGTCTTATACCATAACAAATATAAATCCAAATAGATAATGATTCAATTAGATTTAAATTTTGAACTCCAGAAGCAGTAGTATTGCCAAACTTTGAAATATGGAGATAAACTTTTGGGGGTGGAACAGGGAAGATTTTTCTCATATTCCAACTTTGTTTTAATCTTAATGGCTGTTTTGCATTTATAAGATGACAGATCTCAAAAATCTTTAATATTTCTGCAAAAGGAAAAAGATGAAAGAATATGATCCTTTAGGAATAAAAAAATTACTATCTTTAAATCCCACAAAATTAATGTTTAGCTTAAGGATTTGCTTTTCATCTCAGGGCCCTTCAAGTCTGAGGAAGGATTAGGTCAGGCACATGTTCTAACAACTATAGGAAATCAATGGATTTTACTTTATTAATAATTAAAAAGCTAATGCAGACTGGCAAGTGATTAAAATGTGTATAACTTGTACTCATTATTACAATTCTTGAAATTGTGGATCATTTTAAATCAGGCAATGGAAGAAAGGAAAGGGGTATGTTTAAAAATAAATAAAACAGAAAAAAGAAAGATGAAGGTTACTGTATCAGTTATAGAATTAGGAAAGTTTCTAACTAAGCAAGAAAAATAATACTCCTACAGTGACATGACAGCATTTTGGAGTTATGTTGCAGCAGATTCTGTTACCCTCTATGTTAATCCCAGTGAGGATTCATTGAGGAAGACATAAACAAAGTTGGCACAATAGAAGAAGGTGGTGGTGGTAGTAAAAGAGGTGGGAAAGGGCGACAGCTATCCAGACATTCAAATACAATGAATTTCAGTAATTCAGGAATAGTCTTTATAATAGACAGCTGAAATATTATTGAAAAGTAGTACTCTCTACTAACATGGCAGTTATGACTAAAAAACAAAATTGTAATTTAATCAGGATAGGTAACCCTGAAAAAAAAAATTTCTTACTTATAAAGAGAGAAAATCCTACCAATGGAGAATAGTATATTATCTGCAACACACACACACACAGACACACAGACACAGACACACACACACACACAGACACAGACACAGACACACACACACACACACACACACACACACACACACACACACATCTTTAGAGGAGCCTGGAAAATGATAGATAAGTGGTGCATTTAAGAAAGAGGAAGCTTCATCTTCCTAAATTCAAAACTGGCCTTAGTAGCTGTGTGACCCTGGGAAAGTCATTTAATTCTGTTTTCCTCAATTTTTCACCTATAAAATGAGCCAGAGAAGGTGAGAAGAGAAGAACAAACCACTTTAGTATCTTTTCAAAGAAAACTCCATAAGGGGTCCCAAAGGGTCAGAAACGACTGGAACAAAAACAAAGGATAATGTTTACTGTTTTTACCTTGCCCGGAACTATAGTGGCCACTCATAGCCTTGATACCACAACTAAACAGCATGGAAGCTTTAAATTGATCTATTTCTGACCTATGCTTAGGTCTAAATATAGTCCCAGGCAGCCTGATAGCTCTCTACTGCTAGAGGCTCATCATACCATGCATTATGACACAGAAAGAATAAGTAATTTAGCAAAGTTTACACAGAAAATGTGTCAAAAGGATATATTACTAGTTCTGTATCCTCTCAAACATACCATAATCTCTGTCTCTGTCTCTCTCTCACATACAAAATTTAACTCATAATGATACAAATTGTTAATAAATATATTTCTGAACTATTTCAGTTCAGAAAAAAATAATTAAGTTTTGTTGCTCTGAGTTTTTCATTTTCTCAGATTATAATTTTTTTCCACAGAAACATTGTTATTTCTGACTCAGTCAAAATCAGCACTTTTAAATAGTGATTTTAAAAGGATGAAATAATACAGACAATGGAATGTACATAAAAAAGAAACTATATGTATACAAATGTGTGCACATTCATAAATACACTCACATAAATGTAAATCACTCTTCTAATATTCACTTTATCAAGTCATAAGCTGATTTTACATTCTATACCCTAAAACTTTTAATTCCCCTTGAATCAAAAAGTTAATTGTAGGGAATTTAAGGCAATTTTTCAGATTTCATAGGCACTTAATGGTTCCTTTCTGATTTGTAATCAATTTGCTACAGTTCCAAAATTCATAAATTGAAGAACTGTAATGAAATACTAAGAAAAACACACTCCACATCTGGGCTAGGATTATTTATCTAGAAAATAGGGCAGAAAAAAATGAGAGGTGGGTTTCTGACCATAAGGCATATAAAATCAAATCTGCTGCAAAATTTAAAATATACTTTTTAATACAGGAATCTTATTTTTCTCTTATGAGTATCTCTATTTCATATAGACACTAAGTTATAAAAGTATAGAACTAGCAATATAAATATTGTCTCCAAGTATGACTCCATGAGTAATGAAACAACAAAATTTAAAAAAAAAAGAAATTAAAGTAAAATGAATGTATTCGATATCATGAAATTCATGTAAATGGTATATTTAATTACCCCTAAAAGCTCACATATGAAAATAGACTAAGGAACAAAACATTATTAAAGATAATATTTTGTTATTCATTTTCCAAATATTACTGCAGTTGTACCTAGCTAAATAACATATAGATAAATAGACAGATAGATAAATAAATCTCCAAATAGTGTGTTACTGAATTTTTAAATTATTTGAATACCATTTTAAATACACCAGAGACAAAGTTACATTGAAATTTTTAATAAAGCAAAATGTTTTAAAAATGGAAATGGGAGTGGAAATTGAGCAAAATTAACCCATTAACACAGATGACAATATATACAAAGTATAACATTTTCATAGACCCTCACCACAGCAAAGAGGGAAGAGGAGTATTTTCTCATTTCTTATTTCAGGGTAAGCTCATGATTTTAAATGATTTTAATGTTTAGTTTAGCTTTTTCTTCTCTCTTTTTGCGTAATTGTGCAATAATATTGCTTTATATTCAGGCACTACAACTTAAATGTTTATTCTATTTTTACTTAGAGACACTCACCAATATAGAAATTTATGATTATCTAATGAATGGGTGGGGTGTGCAACAGTTTATATCTCAAGGGAATTGTAAATGTCAGCAAAATGAAAAAATACTTGAAGTGTAAAATAGGGAAACAAAATTTAGAAGCTATCGTATAAGAATCTATCATGGAGAGTTTCTTAGTGGAAAACAGTTATTCACTATGCCTCTAAAGATCTAAGTGAAACACAAGAGATTGAAATTCTGATAATGGTTTTACAGGGTGACAGGGTGTTCTGCATACTTTAAAACCATTGAGAGATTCCATAGAGACCATGGAAAGGTGAGAACATGGAAATAAGGATTATAAATGTTTGCTTTAGGAATAATTCAAGGGGAAAATACAATTGTCACTGAGTAAAAGAGGCATAGGCTGGACAGTGGTAGAAAGGAACCTATAATTTTCCTTCCTTTTCTTACAGGAAAAAAGGTGTAAATATAATGGCTTATCAAACTTACCTCTTGGCATTTGATGCAAAGAGTAACATTCATCATCATATAAACTTGTTAAATGCTCTGATTTAAAAATGGTTTTATTGGAAAACAAAATTGTCATTTATTTGTTCAAGGATTTAACAAATGTTCATCTGTAAATTTTTCTTTGTCACTTTCCTTATTTTTGGCAAAATGTTTATGCTTTTATATAAATCATATATCAGTCCTACTTTTCTTTTTCCTCATGGCGTATTATTAGCAGTAATATCTAACAGAAATAAAATAATGAGTCTAGAAAACTAGGAAGAAGTCAAGTGAAATGATGAAAATGTAGATCTACAAATTAGAAAAATCACTTTGGCAGCTGTGGTGGACATATTGCAGAAAGAAGACACTTAAAGAGGTGAGACTAATTAGAAGGCTATTGTAATAGTCAAGAAGGGAGGTCATAAGAATCTGAAACAGCAGGGTGGTATCTATTGTTGTGAGGAAGATTAGTTAGTAATTAATTAAGTATTAAGGATGGACCCAGCAGGAAGGACTGGAGCATTCCAAGATGGAATGAAGGGGCAGGAAGTGGGCTTGTGCTCTGAGAGAGACTCCATTAATGGTTGGCACAAACTGTTGTTAGCCCTGGGAGATCTCAGAGTTAAGGACACCCTTCATCCTGATTCCCTGGAATCCTGAGTGGTGGTGGTTTCTAACAAGTGGACAAGACCTACAGAGCAGCAACAAGTGGAGGAGGATTTTGGGACCTGGTGGACAGCATCTTAAGCACACTCTCTCTACTTGGATACCTTGGACCACCCTGGCTTTTGGCATCCTGTGATCATCTGTGGATTACTGTGAGAACCCTCAAAACTACCCTCAGCCTTTTAGCTGTGCTGGTCAAACCTGGCTGGAACCAGGTTTGAAGCAGCCTCTCCAGAGACTCCAGAACAGCTCCTTTGGGCCTTGCCTGCTTAGGTCACTAAGATTAGAATTAGAGAAGTTAAGTCCTCCCCTTTCCTTGTGGTTTTGCCCTTTAAGTTTTAAAGTAGAATCCCCTATCCCACCTTTTTTAGTTGAACATAATTAAAACTGTTAAAACCTTTTACCTTGCCTGCTGGTTTCAAAGACTCTGGCCTAGTGGTGAGCTGGGTGACAGTTGGCCAACAGCCATTTTTGTCAGTTAGCAGCAGCTTAGCTGTGTACTCTGGTCTCCCTATCCTGGTCATGTCTCTCCTTCAACCCAGTGTGTGTACCCACAACCATTTAGATTTTATTTTAACATCCCCGGTGCCCATCTCTTTTACACTATGTCGTCAAAGAAAAGGGGAGGTGTGTCAGAGAAACAGTGATAAGTTTTAGAAAGATGTGAATGAAAGTGAAAACATGACACTGAGAGGATGATTGAACCCTCCACAGGAACATCATAATTTTGAAAAGGAAAATAAAAATTGAAGGAAAAGAATAATGAGTTCTATTATGTTGAGTTTTAGATAGTTAAAGGATCTTTTAAAGATATTTGTGATATTAGTTTAAGATGTCCAAAAGGCAGATGGTAATTTAGGAATGGAACTCAGGATAGACATTAGGTCTAGATAATCTAGAAAATCTAAAAATCATTTGCATAGTAATAATAATTGTACTCTTGGCAGCTGATGAAATCACAAAATGAGAGAATATATGGGGAAAGAAAAATGTAGGCCTTTAACAGAACCTTGGTCGAGACTACATAGTTACTATGTATTACAGAATAAGAAGATAATCAAAAGTGTGAAATGCTGCAGATAGGTCAAGAATGATCAAGTTAAAGAAAAGGTTATTAAATCTAATGGCAAAAAGATCTATTTTATGAAAAGTTTAGTGAAAACAATTTCAGTTGAATTGATATGTAAAGAAACCAGATTTCCTAGGATTTAGGAGACAATGACAAAAGAGCATGCAAAGGCACTTAGTAAAGATACTTAGCAAAGATAGTTTAGTGTGGAAGGAAGGACCAAAAAAAAGGGGGGTGGGGCAATAACAAAAGAAGATAGGATTATTCAGATCAAGTGAGGATTTGTGTGTGTGCTGTGTATGTTGTATGTGTATGTGTGTTTGTGATTTGGATGCAGAAACATAGGGATAACTATTAGAGAAGCAAGGAAGAAGTCAGGAAGGAGGGAAAGATTAAGGACAAAAAAGAAACAATATGCTGTAAAAGATACGTTTCACTACTCTAAATCTGGCAAAGAAATACAAACTACTTGATATGGAAATTGAGGTGTTTCCTTCTATTATGTGAGAGTTTCTATAATATTTTGTCCACAGTCTTAAGTTAAAAGAGGAAGACCTGTTTGCAGTGACTCACTAAGATGTATTAATTTTGCAGTCATGAAATTATTGACATGAATAGTTGGCACCACTAACTAAAGAATGTTGTTGATTTGAGCTTTCTCACAGTATATTCAGACTTGACCTCAATTATTTTATAGAGAAGGCTTCACAGCCAAGTCAAGAATTTTTCTTTTAATCCCATGACTTCCAGAAAGAGAGCTATACTATCTGACTATGATTAATTCTGTGTTGCTTGTTTAAACTGAGCTATTGATATCAAGTATTCTTTAAGTCTTTACTAATCTCATAGATTAACATAAAGAACACCTGGGATTAAACACTAAAATCTGGTGTTATCTATTTACAAGGGATGTACATAGTGAATTCTGTTATCTGACTTCTACTACAATAACTCAATAACTTATGGTTATTTTAATATCAGGCAAATAGAGGACACTTGCTTTACAAACTTGCTATGATTCATACTCTCATATCTTTTATTACTAGATTATTGAAATTATAACTAATTAACTGGACTTGCTATTTCAAAAATAAGGTGCAAAAGTATTATACAAGATAGAAAAATAGCTGATTTCAAAAGAACATAAATCTCACTCCAAATATGTCACATATGAAAGGGAAGAAACGATCTAATGAATCCTACTGAATCAGACAGTATTATTATTTTAGAGCTGGAAAGAACCTGGGATAAAATTTAGTATACCATCCCCCATTCCTCATTTTACAAATAAAGAAACTAAACCACAGAAAAGATGTTACTTTTCCTGGGTTGTGTTGGAGTAAGTCAGTGATTAAGAAAGGACTAGAACCTGTTGGTATTTTATGTAAAGGAAATTTCTTTATGACAGTTTTCTCTTGCTACTGAGTCACAAAAATATGAATTGGCTCCAACACCAACCCTAGCTCCAACCTTAGCCCTAACCCTAAGACTAAATGTAACGTCTACAAATTTTATTGTAACATGATTACTCTTGATCCATTTTCTCAGGGACAAGCCTGTTAAATTTTAATAGTCTATCACCCATAGGCTTACCTGGTACCATTAATGAGTTGAAATCTCTCTTCTCTTCCATTGGCTGGGAATCTGCCAGTTACATTTCACTCATTTTAGGGTTGCAGTAACTAGCTTCCTGTTTCTCTTTAGCCTCTTATTAGATGATTAACTTTTAGAAATTTATATTTAACTCAGAGATACAGCAAGAACAAACACAGAAGGGAATGTATAGTTGGAAAATCTTCAAACCCTAAAGACTGCATTGCCCAGAATTTCTTTCTGTATTACCTATAATCCTTTTCCTTTTGTTTATGTTTGCATGGTCACGTATGTATAAGTTCTGATACTCTGCCTCGTTCTTTCTATTTTGCTCCTGGGAGCAGGCTGGTTAGTAACCTTTTAGTTAGGTCTTTTTTTTGTTATTTTATTTATTTATTTTATTGAATATAATATTTAGTTATTGGATATTAATTTTAATCTCCGCGAAACTCTTTTCACACAAATAAAACTAGATCTAAGCAACTGGAAAAAAACATTAATTGCTTATGGGTAGGATGAGCTAATATAATAAAAATGACAATTCTACCTAAATTAATTTATTCAGTGCCTGTCTATCAAACTACCAAAATTATTTTATAGAACTAAAAGAACAAGAATATTAAGGGAACTAATGAAGAAAAAAATTGATGAATGGTGGCCTAGCACTACCAGATCTTAAATAAAGCCATGATCATCAAAACAATCTATTACTGGC
Organism: Gracilinanus agilis; assembly: GCF_016433145.1. Classification (NCBI taxonomy): domain Eukaryota; kingdom Metazoa; phylum Chordata; class Mammalia; order Didelphimorphia; family Didelphidae; genus Gracilinanus; species Gracilinanus agilis. Next base: position 427,330,122 of record NC_058132.1, on the reverse strand, counting down.
TAAGAGACAGAAGAGTGGATCAGTGGAATAGACTAGGGATAAATGGCCTCAGAAATCTTGTGTTTGATGAATACAAACTATTTTTGTGTTTGATAAATGCAAAAGATACGTGCTTTTGGGATAAGAACACACTATATAACAAAAAAAATTAGGCTTAGATCAATATCTCACACCATGTAACAAGATGAATTTAGAATGGGTATATGACTTAAACATAAATAGAGGTATTATAAATAAATTAGGTTAGTGTAGAATAGTATACCTGTCAGATATATGGAGAAGGAAAAAATTTATGACTGAACAAGTGATAGAGAACATTACAAGATATAAAATGAATAATTTTTATTATATTTAATTTAAAAGTTTTTGTACAAACAAAAGCAATGCAACCAATATTATAAGGAAATCAACAAATGGGGAAAATTTATAAAAATTTCTCAGATAAAACTCTAATTTTTCAAATACATAACTAAGTCAGATTTATAAGAAATCAAGTCATTCCCCAACTGATAAATGGTCAAGGGATATGAATAGACAGTTTTCAGATGAAGAAATCAAAACTAAATAATGATATAAAAATGTTTTAAATCCCTCCTGATTAGAGAAATGCAAATCAAAACTTGGAGGTTGTTTTACCTTATACCTAGCAGAGTGACCAAATAACAGTAAAGAAAAATCATAAATATTGGAGGGGACGTAGCAAAATTGGGACACTAATGCATTGCTGGTGGAGTTATAAATTGATCCAAACATTCTGGAAGGCAATTTAGACTCATGCCCAAAGGGCTTAAAAGAATGCATGTCCTTTGATCCAGCAATACCACTACTAGGTTTGTATCGCAAAGGAATAAAAAAATGTATATGAACTTGTTTGTACAAAAATATTTGTAACTGTGCTTTTTGTGATGGCAAAAAAATTGAAAATGAGGGGATGTCCCTCATTTGGGGAATAACTGACCAAGTTGTGGAATATGATGGTGATGGAATACTATTATGCTATAAAGAATGATGAACTGGTTGATTTCTTTAAGAACTGGGAAGACGTACATGAACTGACGTGGAATGAAATAAGCAAAACCAAGAGAACATTATGCACAGTAACTGAAACATTGTGGGACAATCAAGTGTAACAAACAGACTTTGCTACTAATAACAATGCAGTGATCTAGCACAATGCAGAGAGACTTATGAGAAAGAATGCTACCCACAGCTAGGGAAAGAACTGTAGGACTAGAAATGCAGAAGAAAACATGATATATCACTGGTTTATATGGGTATATGATTTGGGGGTTTAGTTTTTAAAGATTAATCTATTCAATAAATTGATAATATGGAGATAGGTTTTGAGTGATAATACATTTATAATACAGTGGAATTACTTGTCAACTCCAGGAGGGGAAAAGGGAAGAGGGGAGAGAGACAACATAAATCATGTAACCACAGGAAAAATATTTTTAAAAACATCAATTATGAGAGGCAGAGGAAAAATGGTTAAGAGAAATGAAAGCAATGCAAAAAGAAATGGACCAAATGAAAAAGGAAGCTCAAAAGCCCAAAGGGAAAAAAATCATTCCTTCAAAATTAGAATCAGGGAACATGAAGCTAATGATTTCATGATACACCAAGAAACAATAAAACAAAATAAAAGAATGTAAAAAAACAGATAAACATGAAATATCTCCTTGAAAAACAACTGACCTGGAAAATAGATATAGGAGAGACAATTTAAGAATGATTGGACTACATGGGTCAATGGGGATATGATTGGGGATTCAGACTCTAAATGATCACCCTAGTGCAAATATCAGTAATATGGAAATAGGTCTTTACACATGAAAACCCAGTGGAATTGCACTTTGGCTATGGGAGGGGAATTGGAGGAAAGGAGGGAAAGAATATGAATCATGTAGCCATGGAAAATTTTTCATAATTAATCAATAAAATAAAAATAAATTAAAAATAAAATAAATTTAATTAGACTAACTGAAATCCCTGATCAAATGAAAAAAAAAGTTGGGCATCTTAATACAAAAAATTATCTAAGAAAAATGCCCTAATATTCTTGAACAAGGAAGTAAAATATGCAAGCGGCCAGGAAAAAAACAAACAATTCAAATACTGTGGAGCTAGTCAGGATTACATAGTACTTAGCAGCCTCCACATTTAAAAAATCAGAAGGAATGGAATATGACATTCTGGAAGCCAAAAGATGTAGGTTACAATCCAGAATCACCTATCCAGCAAAACTGAGTATATTCTTTCAGTGGAAAAAAATGATCATTCAAAAAAAATAGATTTTCAAGCATTCCTAATGAAAAGAGCAGAGCTAAACAAAAAAAATGTGATGTTCAAACATAAGACCCAAAGGAAGCCTATAAAGGCAAATAAGGAAGAGAAAATTTAAGGGACTCAATAAAGTCAAACTGTACACACTCTAACATGGAAAGAGGATATTTGCAACTCTTAAAAATTTTTTGTTAGTAGTAGAACAGTTAGAAGGAATATACTTAGAGGATGTGCAAGTAAGCTGATTAGGATGACATGATATGTTAAAAAATCATTGGGTGAAAAAGAGGATAGCATTGAGAGAACAGGAAAGGGAGAGTTTGAATGGGATAAATTATCTCACCTAAAGAGGCATGAAAAACTATTACAGTGGAGGGGAGGAATGGAGAGATGACAGGCAATACTTAAAATTTACTCTTATCAAAACTGTCTCAGAGAGATAATAACAACCATACTCATTGGAGTATAGAATCCAATCTTATCCTATAGAGAAGTAGGAGGGGAAGAAGACAAGGGAAGAGGAGACCTAGTAGGAGGGAAGGGGAAGTAGGGGAGTGATAAAAGGAAATGCTGATGAGGAGAGACCGACTAAAATGAAAAAGGGCAGGATCAAAAGAGGGAAATGAGATGGAGGGGAATACACAGTTGGTAATCATAACTGTGAAGGTTAATGGGATGAACTCAGCCACAAAATGAAAGCAAACAGTAGAGTGGGTTAAAAACCTAATTATATGTTTTTAATAAGAAAGATATTTGAGGCAGGAAGACACACAAAGATTAAAGGTAAGGGCTGGAGTCAAATTTATTGTGCCTCATCTGAAGTAAAAAAAAGCATGAGTAACAATCATGATCTCAGATCAGGCTAAAGCAAAACTTGTTCTGTATACATCTTCTTAAAAAGTCATATAAACAATGAAGTAACACCAATACTAAACATATATGCACCAAATGGTATAGCCTCTAAATTTATAAAGAGAAATTAAATGAACTTCAGAAGGAATAGACACAAACTCTACTGGGAGTGAGGGAACCTCAATTTCTCTCAAATCTAGCTAAATCAACCCAAAAGATAAAGAAGAAAAAAGTTAAGGAAGTGAATTAAATTTTAGAAAAGTTAGTACTAATAGATCTCTGGAGAGAATGGGAATAAAAAGGAATATGCCTTTTTTTTCAGTAGAGCATGACTTTTGGAGAAGGGAAGAATTATGACCAAATAAGAGACAGAGAGTTTTATAAAATTTAAAATTAATCATTTTGATTATATTAAATTAGAAAGCTTTTGTAGCAATGCAATGACTCAGGATAATCCAGAGGAACTTAGGAGAAATAACACTGTCCACATTCAGAGAAAGAACCATGGAACAAGAAATGCATTAGAATAATATATGATTAATCATGTAGTGAGATAGGGATGTGATTAAGGTTTTGATGTTAAAAGATCAGTCTACTGCAAATATAAATGACATGGAAATAGGATTTGAGCAATGCTACATGTATAACCCAATGAAATTGATTGTTGGCTTTGGGAATGGGGAGGAGAGAGTGAGAGGTGTGGGGCAGGGATCATGAATCATGTAACCATGGAAAAATAATCTAAATACAATATTTTTAAAATGCTTTCATACAAAGGTAATGCAACCAAGATTAGATGGGAAACAACAAACTGAGGAGATTTTTATAACAAATTTCTCTGATAAAGATCTAATTTCTCAAATTTATATAGAACTAAGTCAAACTTATAAGAATGCATGCCATTTCCCAATTGACAAATGGTCAAAGGATATGAAGACAATTTTCAGATGAAGAAATAAAACCCATCAATAATCATATGGAAAAGTGTTCTAAATCACTTATGATTAAAGAAATCCAGATTAAATCAATGCTGAGATAACACCTCACACCTATTAGACTGGCCAATATGAAATTAACAAAAGAGGTTAATTTTGGAGGGGATGTAGTAAAATTGGGACACTACTGCAATCCAACCATTCTGAAAGGCAATTTAGAACCATGCCCCAAGGGCTATAAAACTGGGCATACCCTTTGGTCTAGTAATACCTCTTCTGTGTCTGTATCTCAAAGAGATGACAAAGAATTGGAAATTGATGGGATGTTCATCAATTGTGGAATGGTTGAACAAATATGTGGTAAGCATATTTTTTCTACTTATTTAATAATTTCAAATTTCATTGTCATTTCATCTGAAATCATAATTGCTATTCAATTTTCTGAATTCTGCTCCAACTTCTTATTTTAACTTGAAATCGTTGTTTCACATATGATTCTTATTAACAACAGATTGTTACTCACCAATTAATCCTTTATAACTGCTAGTTCCTATATCATATATCAGAACTTAGAATCCTTCTCTATCTCTACCTACTAGAAGTACATTTTAGGTACACATAATCAAATAAGATGCTATTCAATTCCCAATGCAATCATTCAGGTGTCAGAACATAGAGACCTGATATCATATGAAAAGACTATACACCTCCATTTGAAGTTCCCAAGACTATTCCAACTATTCAATTTAATTTTAATATATTTAAAACTTGACATTCTTATTAAGATATTCTACAACTACTATCCAACTAACATACTATAGCTACCAATGGCATGAGAGTAACTGTAATATTCTATTCTTCAGACAATTTTGACATTGAATTATTGGCTGGTAAGTGTAAGAGTCTAGGCAAGCCTACATTAAAAACAGGAACAAAATTGTGGACATTTATATCTACAGCCAATGTAGACTATGTAGGGATGAATTATTTGCCTCAGTTTTAAGCAATTATCAAATATGACCCCCTGAGTACCATTTTCTGAAGGAAGATGATTTTTAACCTTTGCTAAGATAACATAATAAATATGTATCACTTACCTAGGACCCCATCAGTTCCACAGATGTTAACTTTATATTCTTGCTGTGCTCATTAGAGAAATAATATATGAGATCTCAAAATCATTGAAATCTATGAAAGTTTATTTTTCAGTATATGCTTTCTGATTGAAAAACTGCACATACAAAATAATGTTGGTTATTTGGTCTCTTCGTTTTCTTTTTATGGTATAAACATCTGAAATAATCTGACTTTTAAATCCTATTTTACCATACCATATCCATAATATAGTAGTTTTCAGCTCTGTGAACGGACTGGAAAATTCATTTTCCATTAAATTTTCTATTCTTATTAAGTAAGATTATTCCAGGTGCTTCACCTTTTTCAGCTAAATGAAGTAGCTTGTTTATAAGAGAGAAATGGAATAGTGCGACTTTGCTCTCCTTTTGCATCTTTTCCCTAGAACATTTAATTCCTATTTATGTACTGATGCTTTTAAATTAATAATGAGGCAGGAAGCATCAATCATTTTGTATTGGGAAAATATTTTGCCAAATCAAATTATGAGAAAATAACAAAAACAACAAAGTAGCTTTTCACAAAGCAATGATTTTTCTAAACGTTCAACTCTACAATGAAGATTTACGTCATACATGATCAATTTGTTTAATGTGTGAAAAAATATTTTTTCTTGTAAAAGAATTTAAAATTGGAAATATACACATGTATATACACTTTTACCACTGGATTAACATTTAAAATGACAGGAAGCAATGTTTTTAAATTAATATAATCTAGGCATTATATAACCTAAGCAAATAAATAATAAATATTGGAAAAATGTATACAGATTTATATGTTCATACATATATGGAAGACAGTCTTCTCTCTGGCATATGATGACTATGTGATCTAGGGCAAGTCATTCAATTTATCAGTGACCTAAATAACTTGAAGATTATAAATAGTTGAGAAACTTGCCTACATGGAAAAAAGGGGTTTTCTACCTCCAGTTTTCTATACCAATGAAATAACTTGTCTACTCCCTTACCATTATATTTACATATGTACATATATATATATATATACACATACACACATATAAATGTATGCACATGGTTGTGTATATGTACATATATATATATATATATTTATGTGTATGTACACAGAATAAAAAAGATATGATATAGAAGATAACTCAAAAAAGGAAATGGAGATAGATGGATAGATATGTTGTTTAAAGTAACTAGATAATGCTTTATGATTTTCTCTTTGTGGTGATTTCTTCCTCCTGGTTTGAAGAAAGCTAATCGGGACTGTCAGGGACATGTTCTATTTCCTCTCCTACTGGAATCCCTTAAGGAAAAAAAAGTTTGTCATTTGGATAAGGGGAAAATATGACTTAAATATAAAAAGTTTATGTCATTATTAAAATTTAAAGGAGAAAGGAAGGAGATAGCTTTTTCAGCTATGGAGCATACCACTATTAATTAAAATAAGCATAGACTGATAATGATAGTAGATAAAATGTACAATTTTGATGGCATAATTTTAAAAGGTTTCAAACAATCAAAACAGAAGTAAAGCAGTTAAGGAGAAAAAAATCTTCATATGATTTTTTTTAATGTCAGGCTTTCAAAATATATAGAGAATTGATACAAATATATCAGAAAAACAAACATTATTTAATAAATAAGTAGTCCAAAAGACAATGTTAAAAAAAAAAAGAAAAAGAGCTCTACTTCAGAAAAAAATAAGAGAAATGACAGGAACACAACTCATATTCCACCTGTAAATTTCTTATGCCAAAGGGGATTATCCCCTAATTGGTTTTTTGTCAATGCACTACCTACCATTGGTTTTGCTTTCTTTCTCTTTTATTTTCCTTTTCCTTATTATTATTTTAATTTTCTATTAGGTAGTATAATATTATAAGCACCTTTAACTAGAAGATTTTTAGAAGTATAAGTTACATATGTTTAAGTGATCCATTGGGGAGACTAGCCTCCCAAAGGATCACAGGAGGAATTGTAAAAAGGAATTTTTTATTCTTTTATTTAATTTAATGGGGGACATGGAGGTCCTTGTACCATAGAGATGTGTAGGGATTGACCAGCCCACAACGATAGGAAGTAGGAACCTGGGAGCCCCATGCTGGGCCAAGAATCTGTTCATGGCATTGTGAGTTGCTGACAATTAGAGAGGATCAGTTGCTGACAGTTGCTGTCTGTTAGTTGCTGACAGTGAGGGCTGGCAGTTGTGGGGAAGTTGGCTGCTGGGCTTGAGTTGGTCATTGGGGGTTGGTTGCTGGTGTGGGTTGGCGATTAGTTGGTGGTTGGCTTTTAGTTACTGGAATATAAAGGTGGGCCTGAACTTATTGAAAGGGTTATTGGCTTTAGCCTTTAGAGGGCTTTTTGCCTTTTGGGTTTTTGGCTTTTGGTTGGGGCTTTTACGTTTTTTTCCCCTTCCTTCAACTTTTTGGAAGGTTGTCTTCATTGACAGACCTAATTGGGGTTGTAGTAAACCTTGATTGGGTTGGCTTTGATTGGGTGGACTGCATTGGAACCTTGTGGGATGGCTGTTATTAGTAGAAGTTATAGGCAGTTATAGGAAAATATAGGCAGTTTTAGATAGTTATAGGATAATTAGTATAGACATTAGGAAATTTCTTCCTCTTCCTCTTTCCTATATTTCCCTCCTTTACTATATCCTTTTCTATCTCTATTTTAATAAAACTAAATTGTTAATTGTTAAAAGCTGCTAGAAGTTTTCTTTTCTCTGGCTTAAAAGGATAACATTAATTTACAACACTACTAATTGTAAAGATGAGTCCAGTTGGCAATGATTAAGCAATGGAGTCAGAGCAGGGATTAAGCTCCCAGCACAAGCAGGGGAGGAGAGTGAGTGAATGGAATTCTTTCTCCTCCCCCTCCTTGGTAGTTGCTACCCCTGTAAATGGTTATAATAGAATCCCTTTTTGACCAAAAATGGAGGCTATTTGGACTTGGCTATCCCAGGGCTAAATTGGCTGACAGATAGAGAATAATCCTACAGAAATTAGCAACGTCCACTGTTGAAAGATTATTCCTAAAGCCCCAGATATATTAAGTGCTCAGGACGACCTCAAACATCTGTTTTGCACTCTGGATTACAGCTATGCTCAGAGTTTGCCTGGATAAAGATTTGGCTTTGGTAATGTATGAATTGGGTTGGCAAATCCTGAAAATATAACTCTTCACACCCCACAAACTTAACAAGGGAAGGGATTTATTAATTCAGTGAAACAGGGAAGGAAGGATAATTTTAGGATGGAGGGTGAGGTAAAACTATCTAGAATCTTCAGGATATTGACAGAAATTGTAATCCCCCAGAGGGGAATGCCTTTAAATAAACTTATTCCCCTAACTCCCTCACAAACTAAACTTGTTAAGGATTCTAATTTTACATGTAAACTTTATCATTTTAAACTATGCTTTTTGTTATTAAAATATCTTTAAAATTTGGCCCCATTTTACTTCTCCTGAGTTGTTCACATTCCTTTTTGCAATACATTCTATATTCCATCCACCCTGACATTTTTATTGTCATTTTTACCTTTCCTCACACATTATTTTCCATCTTCAATTTCCTTAAAAACCCAGCTCAACTGTCATCAACTTCATGAGATCATTTTGAGTGTCCCAGTTGGTACTGCCCTCCCCTCCAAGATTACCATATCTCGGGGGCAGCTGGGTAGCTCAGTGGATTGAAAGCCAGGCCTAGAGATAGGAGGTCCTAGGTTCAAATCCGGCCTCAGACACTTCCCAGCTGTGTGACCCTGGGCAAGTCACTTGACCCCCATTGCCTACCCTTACCAATCTTCCACCTATAAGTCAATACACAGAAGTTAAGGGTTTAAAAATAAAAAAATACAAAAAAAAATACAAAGAAAAGATTACCATATCTCTTCTTCATATGTACTATGTATATGTGTATAAACAAATATACACACAATCTTTTCAAGGACTTGGTTTGTTTTGCTTTTGTCTTTGTATTTTCACTTACTAGCATAGTACAAGTACTTAACAAATACTTGTTGATTAATTAAATGAATTATTTTACATATTTGATATATTTTACTAAACTAAGACTTTATACTCATAATTCATGTGTTTAATAATTATTATTAAATATTTTTCACAATTTAGAATAGTATTATTTAATGGAATGGTCTAGTACAGTGATGGGCAAACTTTTTAAAGAGGGGGCCAAAGGAAAGGAAATGCTCATCTGTCAGTCTGTTTCTAAGGCAACTCTTTCAAAGTTTCATTGTATTGTATTCTACTCATTGTATTCGTGAGATTAGGAATAATGTCAGAACATTTCAAGGGCCACATCTAGCCTGCAGGTCGCAGTTTGCCCATCACTGGTCTAGTAAGCTACCACTACCAAAAATCCTTGGGTGAAAAGTGTATCAGCCTCTAATTGATTTGGCAGTTAACAATAAATAGATGATTTAGAGAAAAACAAGTAATCTCATTTTCACTGTAGAAATGCTAAAGAATTACATGATGGTAAAAGTGCTAATATCTATATAGTCTTGGTATGCTTTTTCAGTATGTCATGCAACAGGAAAGTTCTGCAAACAGCAAAGTTTTATTACAGCATCAGGAAAACCAATTGCACATTCAGAGTTGTTGAATGCTATCCAGAAACCAAAACAACTAGCAGTAATCCATTGCAGAAGTCATACTTGTGGTAGAGACTCAGTATCTAAAGGAAATCATAGAGCTGATATAACTGCAAAGTAAATAGTCCAAAATGCTCCAGTGTATGTTATGAATCTGTTAACTATTGAGTCTGCTGATTTACAAAAAGCTTATGTAGACTCAGAGATTCAAAAATGGAAGGAGAAGTTTGGAGGGAGGAAAAAAATATGGTATACGGGTTGCAGACATTGGGAAACCACTATACCAAAAGATTTTTACACTTATTTGTATCAAGCCATTCATACAAAAGGTCATTTTGGTACACAAGCTGTAGTGGATTCTATAAAGAGACAATGGGTAGCACCAGGAATAAGTACTGCTGCAAATAGGATCTTTAGTAGTAGTTCTGTTTACCAAAAGTTCAATCAAGGTATATTCAGAAAGAAAGGTTTAGGTGGTAGACCTTTGGTATACTGCTCATTCGAGAGTTTGCAAATTGATTATATAAGCATGCCAAAATATGGAAGATTCAAGTTTTGTCTTATAATTGTTGATATATTAACAAAGTGGCCTGAAGTGTTTCCATCTACTACAAAACATAGCAAGCTTTGTGGTATAAGTGTTGCTCAGGGACATTGTTCCTAGGTTTGCTGTTCTGATTACCATAGATTCGGATAAAGGATCTCATTTTACACAAGATGTTCTGAAAAGAGTCTATGAGAATCCAGGAATAACACCTAAGTTTCATGTTCCTTACCATCCACAAAGTTCTAGTCAAGTGGAGCATTTGAACAGGGAACTCAAGACTATGTTGGGGAAAATTTATGCTGAAATTCATCTAAAATGGCCAGATATTCTTCCCTTAGTTTTGTTTTTCCTGCTTATAAGACCAAGAGCAGATTTGCATGTATCATCTTATGAAATGCTCTTTGAACATTCTCCATTGCAAGCAAAGACTTGTAAGGCTGTATATACATTTCTCTTAGGGGGAGATTGTCAAATTGCTTCATATTTAAGTGCTTTACCTCAAAGGTTTAGAGAACTGTATCACATGGGTGTATTGATTCAATTTGGTCCATTGGATTATTCTCTCCATAATTTTCAACCAGGTGATATGTGAAAAATTTTGCCAAAACAACAGCTACACAAGAGAGTTGGGTTGGTCCTTATAGAATTATGTTAATTTCACCTTCATCAGTGAAAGTATTAGGAAGAGATTCTTGGTTTCATTGTTCTCATATAAAATTAGCTCATAGAATTGATGATGAGACTATAGAAATAGTAGAAGCAGAAGAAGGAGAAATTGGAGAAGAAGGAGAAATTGGAGAACAGTTGGAGAATAGCTGTGAAGTGGAAAGCTGAGATTTCATCAGGCAAATAGACTCTGCATTCAAAAAGATCAGTAAGGAGAGGACCATTCCAGTGGAAGAGGACATTCTGGTGGAAGAGGACATTCTGATGGAAGAGGACATTCCTGTTGAAGAGGAGGATCCAGAGACATTGAAGGACATTGTGCAGAGACTGAAGGAGTTGTATTAGGTAGTATATAGGGATGTAGTTAGATAGATTAGAGTTTAGGGCTGATAAGATAAGGTAAGGTACTGAAATACATTGTAACATACAATAACATGCATTACATACTACATATTAAACATCACAGATGTGAATAAATATGTAAATATGTGTAAATTGTATGTATTGTATTTAAGGTTGAAAACATGTATTATAATGTATATAGATATATGTACATGCAACATGCATGTACATATGATGTGTGCATATATGTAGACCATCCATGTATATATTGTAGGTAGGTGTGTATGTATTATAGGTAAAAATTGTGTATGTAGTTAATATATAATTAAGTTCTTTATATAGGATAGTTAGGTATGCAGTTCTATGTAAAATTTTTAGTTTTGTACAATAAGAATAAAGCTTTAATTTAGAGTAAGACTGTGTTGAATTTTCATCTGTTTTTTAATGTATTTTGCATAAGTAACTTAATGGATTGGTTTAACTTTTTAGTAAAAGCTTATGCCATTGTGTTTATTGTACTTTTTCAAAATTTTCTAAGTTTTCTATTTTACACATTGCAATAGTTTTGATAGGATTCCTTTCTAAATTAGTTTATAAGAATAAAGATATTCTTATAATATATATTATATATGTAATATATTTTATATATAATAATACAATGAATAAAAATAAGAATCTTTTTTATGATTTTAATGTTTTGCATGAAGTTCTGTGTTTGTATTTCTATTTTGATGTTCTTTGCTAGTTTGCTTTGTATTTTGAACTTTGTAACTGTTCATTGTATAATTTTTTTCCTTTTCCTTTCCTTTGTTAAATCCTTAGAGTAAGGTAGTGTTAGATAGGATAAGATTAGTGAGTATAGACTGTTTATTATTTTGGGTAAGAATTTTAGTTTAGGTGGGATATAAGTGTGTTGGGGCACAAATGCCAAAACACTGTTTTCAACACAATTTTGGCTTTGTACAAAGGGAGGGGGGGAGGAACTGTTATAGGAAAAGTTAAGTTAAGGTTTATAAGATTGCAGAGGGCAGAAGCATGGGCAGCAGAGTGCAGGATTCTGGAATCCTGTGGAGAAAGCTTAGCTGTTGGAGAGAGACAGTTGAGCCTTGAGCTAGGCTTTTGCTCTGGGTTTGGGCCTGGAGAAACTAGCTACTTTCCTTTGGCTGTTTCTTCTACCTTGCTGCTCTGTTATCCTGCTTGCCTGATACATGATTGATATCTACATAGTTCCTGGTGTGATCCCGAATTCATGTGGGCCATCTGCTTGGTCTGTGGTCCTTCTGCATCTAGGACCTTTTCTTGGGCCCTATACTGCCTAACTGCCAAAATCCACTACTTCTATTACCACCAAAAGAGGGGTGTTTGGGGTCAGTGTAGATTTATTTATATTAGGGTCTAGGATTTAGATAGATAGGTAAAATCAATGTAGTTTAAAATCCAAGAAGACTCCTGGTAACAGGACATTTAGATCTGGAGGGATTTAGTTAGAAAACTTTAGATTAGAATCATCCAAATCCCCTTTTCACTTTCCTTTAATTAATAAATCTATCATCTATTCATTGTTATATACCTTTTTGTGTTGTTACCTTAGGACTGGCTTTGCCTGGACTGGGCCTGTCAAACAGTTATTCTGATACTGGACTTTAATTAAACATCCTAATTACCACCCCAACATTACATACCTCAGCACTGTTTTGATTTGCATTCTCTCATTATGAGAGATTTAGAACATTTTTTCATGTTTTTATTGATAGTTTTTATTTCTCATCTGAAAGCTGCCTATTCATGTCCCTTGACCATTTATGAATTGCGAAACGGCTTGATTTTTTTTTATAATTGACTTAGCTCTTTTTAAATTTGAGAAATTAGACCTTTGTCAGTTTTTGCTATAATTTTCCCCAGTTTGTTGCTTCCCTTGTTATTTAGGCTGTATTCGTTTTGCTTGTACAAAAATTTTTTAATTTAATGTAATCAAAATTATTCATTTACACTTTGCTATGTTCTCTATCTCTTGCTGGGTCTTAAATTCCTTCCTTTCCCATAGATCTGACAGGTATACTATTCTATGTTCACCTAATTTACTTATAATTTCCCTCTTTATATATGTCATTTACCCATTCTGAATTTATCTTAGTATGGGGTATGAGATGTTGATCTAAACCTAATCTCTTCAGTGCTGTTTTCCAATTTTCCCAGCAGTTTTTGTCAAATATTGGGTTCTTGTCCCAAAAGCTGGGTTTGGGTTTATTGAACACTATCTTGCTGAGGTCATTTATCCCAAATCTATTCCACTGACCCACCCTTCTATCTCTGTTAGTACCATATTGTGTTGATGATCACTGCTTTATAATACAGTTTAAGATCTGGTGCTGTATGGCCTCCATCCTTCACTTTTTTTTCATTAGTCCCTTAGATACTCTTGACTTTTTGTTCTTCCAAATGAAATTTGATATAATTTTTTTTCTAATTTTATAAGAAAGTTTTTTGGTAGTTTGACAGCTCTTAATAAGTAAATTAATTTAAGTAGTATTATCATTTTTATTATATTTACTCATCCTATCAGTGAATAATTAATGTTTTTCCAATTGTTTAGATGTAGTTTTATACGTGTGAAGAGTGATTTCTGGTTGTGTTCATGTAATTCCTGAGTTTTTTTGGCAGACAGATTCCCAAATATATTATATTACCTAAAGTGATTTTAAATGGAGTCTCTTTTTCTAAGTCTTGCTGCTGATTTCTATTAAAAATAAATAGAAATGCTGATGATTTATGTGGGTTTATTTTGTGTCCTGCAACTTTCTTAAAAGTATTTATTATTTACATAAGCTTTTTAGCTGATTTGATCAGGTTTTCCAAGTATACCATCATATCATATGCAAAGAGTGATAGTTTAGTCTCCTCACTGCCTTTTAATTTCTTTTTCTTCTCTAATTGCTACAGCTAGTGTTTCTAGTATAATATTAAATAATAGTGGTGATAGTGGGCATCCTTGCTTCACTCTTGATCTTATTGGGAAGGCTCCTAACATCCCAATTGAAGTGATACTTGCTGATGGCTTTAAAATAAATACTGCTTATTATTTTGAAGAATAGCCCATCTATTCCTATACTTTCTAGTGTACCCATAAGAATGGGTATTGTATTTTGTCAAAGGCTTTTTCTGCATCTATTGAGATAATCATATGATTTCTGTTTGTTTGGTTGCTGATACGGTCAATTATGCAAATAGTTTTCCATCACTTGCTGGAGTCTTTTTGCTAATATTCTATTTAAGATTTAAGCATCTATGCTCATTAAGGAAATTGTTCTGTAGTTTTCTTTCTCTGTTTTTAGTCTTCCTGGCTTTGGAATCAGTACCATATCTATGTCATAAAATTAATTTGGTAAGACTCCTTTACTTATTTTGTCAAAACAGTTGGCATAATATTGGGATTAGTTGTTCTTTAAATGTTTGATAGAATTTACTTCTCAATCCATCAATTCCTGGGGATTTTATCGTGGGGAGTTCATTGATGGTTTGTTCAATTACCATTCCAGTCAATTCAATTGTAATCAACTCTTTCAGGTATCTTGGACCATATCACACCAATATTGTCCATGGGGTTTTCCTGGCAAGTGTAACAGTGTGGATTTGAGGTAAATAGAAAACCAACTCCATGGAAGGGGCCAACAGCAAGAGGAGTTTGGAAGAGGCTTCTCAACTGTCATTTCTCTCCTGACCGGACAAGGAGCTGGTGGTTGCTTCTTTGGGTTGGGAGATTGGATTTGTGGGATGAATCCTGAGTGAATTGTGTTCCTTTGTACTTTTATGTGTGACTATTGGGGAGACCACAAATACCAACAGAGAAGACATTGACCAGCAATTTTCCCATTTGGAGGGAGTGGGCTTGAAGGAAGCGGGGTCCCTTCCCTGATCCTGCCTGAATCCATTGATCTTGTTACTTCCCTGTGATATATTAGATAGAAATATTGGATAGGAGACTGTAGGGGAAAGAGAGTGTTAGCTACTGTGACCAAGCCACAGAAGAAGTCTGGAGCTGCTCTCTTGAGGAGAAGATATAGTTGATAGAGTAGTTCATCCTTTCCCTCCTTCCTTTATTCTTCTAAACCTTTTTACCCAGTACCCTGAATTTGATTTATCCATTAATAAACCCCTGATAGTTGATACTTAAGAGTCTGGAACAGTTACATTGAAGGGGGAGGTGGTTGAACTTATGGTTGGGGGTGGGGGAAGACCATTACCTGATTCCATCTTAAGGGGTAAAGCTACTTGTACTTAGGAGGTGGGGGAGGTTTGTCTCCACAGAGCTGGCTCTGAGGGGATCCCATCCATTAGGGTCACAACTGAACCCCAACACCTTTCTAAAGCTTCTTATAGCTTTGACAGTTTGGGAAGCTCAATGAATTTATTCCCACATAGCTCTTCCCTTGGGTGGGGGTGAGTGAATAGTTGATCTGGCCCACTGAAAGCTAACAAGGGGGTAGTCTAGATACCCACCCATTTATCATCAATACTTACCCACATGCACAAGGATACTATAGTGATATTTCCTTCTTCTGTGCATTAATGAAAACACAGGGTAAGTGACTTTCCCAGGGTCATATAGTTAGTGTCTGAGGTCACATTTAAACTGAGGTCTTCTTAACTCCAAGTCCAGCATCTTATTCATTGAGGCACCTAGCTGTCTCCTAACATGGTTTAGATATCAAATAATAATATTTCTTCTTCATAGACAACTGCCTTGAGTGGAAATGCCTTTTTAGGAACTTCAGGGGTTCTTCCTAAGGCTTTAGGCTGATGGACTACCAGTCAGACAAATAATGAGAGGATAACTAGATGGCTGACTGGATAGGGAGCCAAATCTGTAGATTAGAGGTCATCAGACACTTCCTAGTTGTGTAACCTTGGAAAAGTCACAAGTCACTTAAATTCCATTGCCTAATGTTTCTCTCTCTTTTTCCTTAGAACTACTGATGCTAAGATGGAAGATAAGGATTATGAGAAAAAATAAGACAAATACTGAGAAGCTGCAGTCAGCTGAATGAACCTGTTTTGTTTTTTTGATATTTTAAATGGTCTTCCAAATGCTACAGCTAAAAAAAAAAATTCTTCTTTTGTTAACAGTTTTTAGATGGACTAAAAAATTCACATTCCATTCTAATCTCAAACCTATTATTAGCTAGGCCTGAACCAGACCAGACCTATTATACCTGCTCGTCATTTGTAACTTCATTTAATTTTATAGTTGCTTTGTCTAAAATTATCCTTGCTTCTGAATTTTGTTCTAACTCCTTGGATTAACTAGAAATTTTTATGTTTCAAGTATGTTTCTTGCCAACACATATTGTTTTCTGCTTTCTATTCTATTTTGTTAGCCTCCTCTTTTTAATGGGTAGCATTACACATTCAATTCATATTTAGGGAGATTTTTCTTTTATTTTTCCTTCTATCAAATTCTCTTTTTATCTTTCCAATTTTTGCCCTAGCTCACTCATTTCACAAAGAAAAAAAGAAGGTGGGAAAGGAGAATGAATATGATCAATTCTTGTAATGTATAATTGAAGTAGGGTCTTCTTACTACTAAAAACTAAGAGGATTAAAAGTAATCAAAACTATCAACAGTCATTTGAAAGTCTGCTCAAAATTAACAAAAATAAATGAAGAGCTCCAGGTTAATGGTCTTTTTCCTCCTCTCAGTAAAGTATGAAGTTAGAGTGCTGGAGGAGAAGGAAGCATGGGAGGTTTGAAGAGATGAGAAGAGGTTTAGAATAGCTTCTGAAAGGAATAGGCCATATCAGCAATTAGGAAGGAATAAAAAGATTGTCTTGCTACAATAATGCTTCAGAAAAGACAAAAGCAATTCCCTTTATGCTTTGGACCAGTAAAAGACATAATTTTACAGGGAATTATGGTTAGAAATGTTCTGGGTCAATCTTACAAGCAGCAAATGTTAGTGGCTCCCTAAGTAAAAGAACTACTTTAGATCTTTTATAATCTGAATGAAATTTAGCTTGTCACATATCCCATCTTTCATTTACTGTCCATTGCAAACCACCCCAGATTTGTTTTATTAAATCAAATCTGATCCAATAGGGACTAAGTGATACTTTGACACTATTTCTTCCATAAACCCTTCCCTCATCCTTGCAGATTCTTGACCTCTCTCACTGAATTTCTCACAACATATCATTTTGTTTGGGCATTTCATTTGCATTTATCACATTAAACTTTGCATGAAATTATATTTGTATTTGCCTTGATCCTCCCTATGCAGCTATAAACTTCTAGTAAAGGCAAAGACTGAATCTTGTTCTCTATGTGTGTCTCTGGAGCCAAGCATATTGTCTTGTATAAAAGGCACTTCAGTTCAAATCAGCATGCATATTTCTCATCATCAATAATAACAATAAAAACAATGTTCCCAAATAATGCCACACCAGGGAAATTTTTTCTGACAGCACTTCTTTCTTTACTCTTTCTAAATTAGTGACTAAATTAAATCCAAGTTTTATACTAAAGAATTTTAAGAGATTGAAAAAATAGCATGAATGATTTTTAATACCAGGTTCAGGCTGCTTAAAACAAAAAGGCTCACATTGTACTTATTTAGGTAATAAGGAAACCCATACCATCTGCCTTATGGAAGAGACAACAGGAGAATATTTGGTTTGCTGTAATGATTCAGAATTTTGTTGGTGGTGTCAAAATTAAAATAATGAAGGAAATGCACTTCACCATTCATATTTATTGTAACACGGCTGCCAAGGGAAAACTAAAAAGAATACCACACACACACACACACACACACACACACAAATACATACACATAATAAATAATGCTGTTAAAACATTATTAGCAGTCAAATTTTACTGATTTTACACAAAAAAATGTAAATCTACGATTATGTTGGGAAATAATCATGATCATATGTATTGGGCCAACAACTTGATAACAATTGATGATATTTCTATGTTGCTTTAAGGTTTGCAAAGCATTTTATCAACATTACCTCCATTTGATCCTCAGAAAAATCTTGTGAGATATAAAAAGTTTACAAGTTAAGAAACAGACACATAGAGCTAAAAACTATTGATGATCACAGAACTATTAAGTGTAAGGAGGAAGAATCTGAACATATGATCTCTCTTATTTAAATCTGATTCACTTTATACCACACCATACTGTCTCTCTGATGTCATATATCTTCTTATAACCTATAGTAAACATGTTGTAGACAATTAAGTAGATGCTCCAATGTTTGATTAACATAATTTACTGAGATAAAGATTTAAAAAATTAGAAGTTCCTTAGTTGCATGTGATGAAAAGATAATACTGTATACCTGATAAAAAAAAAAGATACCAAAAAATATGGACAATCAGGCATAGAAAAGCCATTTATAACAGCCAGCAACTGATTAAAAATGTCAAAAAGAATGTGGCTTTACTAAATGATATGATATTCAGAATTAAGAGATTTGGTTATATGTCACATACTCAGTAAGTATTTTTATTTTTTAATGATCATAATGTATTTTGATGATGCATAAAATTATTTCATTTCTTATGAGAGTAATCTATTCTTGAATTCTTGATCAGAATAGTTGAGGCATATTAATTTTCCTTTTCAAACATAGCTAAAACCATGAGCAATACAACATAGAACAAAGGATGCTTTTAACTGTAATCCATTTAGACAGCACAAAAAACAATAGTGATTAATTCCACAAATATGAAAGTTAAAAAAATTGTGCCTATATTAACTATCAAAGTAGATTTACTACCTGCATGTGTCAGAAATCATTAAGCCCCATGAATTGGACATGGGGGTGGCACAATGCTTTGGAGAGAAACACTCAATGGATTTAGAAGAGGAAAAATTCATTTTTTCCCCTAAGCAGCAGCAGATAGAATTTTTTCACATATGTGTTTTTCAGAGTATGTGTTGTACTCTGATAAAGAATATAACATCAAGTTTAATAATTCAAAAAATTATTTTCAGGAACGCATATCTTTTCATAACATATAATTATATCATTACAAAATAATGCTTTTTATTTCTCTGAGATTACAGATTCATTAACAAAATTATAACTTAAATCTTAATTACAGAAGATACTCAGTTTTTGTTTTGCCCTGACCTCACACTGCATTTTCAATCCAGAAGCTGAAAGGGTAGGGCTGACACATCCTAGGCTTTCATGACTTTAATGATACCCAAAGCTTTCATTTTCTTTTACACTTTGACAATGGAAAACATGGTCTCCTTATGTACAACATAAAACCTAATAAAGTATCCAGCTGTTCTTTCCCTGGTGATTCCTGCTGCTTCTATCTGAGGTATAGTAATGTCAAATTTTCATGAAATGCATTGGAGAGCATGCTATATAACGGCACTATACCAGAACATTTACAGTATATTTGCCTTTTTTTTTCCTTTGCCTGTCTTTATATATCAAATACACAGACAGAAGCTTTATTTCCCAGTGGTCTAAACCTGAAAGATTATACATCTACTTAACATCTACTCATTTTTTTACAACATTCTTTGAGGGCTTCCTTGTCACAATATTCCAGAGATAATGTTTTGTCTCCTTCCAAACTCTCTGCTTTTTAGATGTTAATGCCAAAACCATAAACACTGCAGTTTCTGATTAAAATAAGAAAATTAAAAACCTATAGAATTCTCTTTTCATAATGACTTTCCAAAATTCTGCACAATTTGAATATATGTGCTCATATATATGGCTAGAAAAATATGCTCATACACATACATATATATATATATATGAGACTAGAAAATATTTAAATATATGATTGACAAAAGAACTTATAAAATGCACATTTATATTTGCCATATTTAATTTTAATGTTAAATTTGAGGAAGTATTTCCAAAAGTAGAATTTTCAAGTCTATAATGTACTTTATCTTAGGACCAACATCTCTTATAATACTATTTTCCCTCAGAGTCTAGAGACCTAAGTTGAAATAATGTGAAATTATTATTGTTTTGTTATTTAGCATGCTTCTTCATGAGTAAGTCATTAACACAGCATTACTTATGGACTCCCACCAGCCATTAAGGGATCAAGAACTATCCACTGGCATTGACACTGAATATATATGCTTGGTAAATTTAGGGCTTAGAATGAAAATCAAAATATGAACTGGAGAAAGTGGATTAGAGTTTCTTGGGATTAAAGTTTGTAAGCCAAAATTAATTGTACGACTTTTGGTTTAATCTAATTAGTATATGTTGGGAAACCTTAAAATTGAAGGGAAGATTAGATCAGTAATGATGGTATCTATGGGCTCAGAAACAACTCCAAGCAGGATTTTCAGATGGCTTACCAATTGGTAGACTGATGTGACCTGAAGCCAAAATTCCTCTGAATATAAAAATGTTTTTTTTTTGGTTGGTTATATCTTTTGAAACTAGATTTCTCTGGGATCACCAAAAAAGTGTAGTATCACTTTTTATAACTAAGCCTTGTTGCTTATTTCCATACAGAGTTATTACATTTATGGCCCAGGTTAAAGGCCTAAAAATTTGCTCTCACAACTAGGTTATATAAATAGTGTTGTATCAACAGTTATTATCTACTATTAATACTAAACATTGTTGACATGGCCTCACAAAATTTCTTGAAACTAAAAACAAAAATAAATAAAACTGAGCAAATCAGAAAAAACATTTGACAGCTTCAAGTATTGTTCCTACAACAACAGACCGAAATTGGTTCATTCTTGCTGATTTCTCAAGGTGTGATAAATCTTACAGCATTGCTCATATTTATTAATGTGAAGTTTCTAATTTTACTTTTTTGATTAGCTTCAAAGGCTAAAATTGTAAACAAAGGTATTTTAATATATAAAACATTTTTAAATAATAGTATTTTTATAAATAAATATATTTTAATATAGGGTATATAAAATATTTAATATGGGGTATATAAAATACCCTAAATCCACAGTTAGTGACTCTCAGGGATATGAAAAGAAAAGTTATTGTCACTTACCTAATGGAGAAACAAAATGATGAAAGTCATTTGTGATTAAGGTAGAATTTTGTTTTCCAAATCCATGTTGGATGACATGAAAAAAGAGGAAACAATAAATTAAACAATACATTAGCATAATATTTGGGGTGAATTCATTTTATACAATCAGAATTGCATTCTATTGCTAACACAGAGAAATCAATTGGACAGTTTTTACCAGTTCTTATGGAAGAAAAACTATTGAAATATTTTATAAGAAAAAGGCATTTTTTGGTAAATGTCTCAAATCGAATATTTATCAGGCACAAGATAGGAATGGAGTTGCAGGTTAAGATGGCAGCAGAGAAAAAAGCAGCTGCGTGGCCTCTCCTAACCCACGCATATAGGACTCCTCAAGAAGACATAAAAACAAATCCAGACGAACAAAGGGACTCCATAACAAGGAGCAGCACTGAAGATATGTGGAATCAGGGCATTTCCATGCTATAAAGGGGTAAAACAGCTCTCACTAAAACGTGAGCTGAGCAACACTCTCCCCCCACACACACCACCTATAGTGCCAAAGCTAGCACAAAAGAGTTAGAGCAAGTTTGGGGCACCAATTAAGTCACTGGCAACTCACCAGGGCCTGCTCCTGAGAGCAGCAAGACTTAAGACCCCAAGAGGCTAAGAACACACAGACTTTGAACACAGACCCTAAGCACAGGCGAGGACTGGGATCCTGAGCGCAGGCTTGGACCTTGAGTGGGGACCCAGCACAGAGGAGTGCACAACTGTGGAAGCAGTGCCCTGAGACTGTTAAAGGAGCTTCTGGCAGAGGAACAAGCAAGGGGACCACCAGAAGGCTTGACCCTGAGAACAACTAGATCTGAGACCTCAGGAGACTAAAAAGCACAAGACAGAACCTGGGCATGAGGATAAAGCTGAGAGGGCACTCAGCTCACAATGGCAAGCCATCCACAGGATCCCCAGAAGAGATAGATCAAGAAGAAACTTCTAACACTCGACAATTTTGCATAGAAAAAATCCAGACCACAGAGCAAACAGCAGAGGAGAACAAACAAGTAACCATATCAAACCTTCCAAAAAAAATGAAAACTAGTCACAAGGTCTTGAAGACTTCAAATCTGAGATTATAAGAAAGATGGAAGAGATTGGGAAAGAAAACGACAGTTTAAAAGGCAGAATTTCACAAGTGGAAAGTGAGGCAAGTAAATTGAAGACCAGATTGAAAAGGAATACCAGTCTCTAAAGGCTAGACTTGGCCAATTCGAAAAAGATACCTCCAAATCAAAAAAATTGATAAGCAAATTGGAGACCAAAATCAAACAGCTGGAAAACAGGATAGACCAAATCAAAAAGGGAAATCAAAAGATTATAGCAGAAATCTAGTCTCTAAAGATAAGAATTGGGCAAGTAGAAGCCAATGATCTCTCAAGACAATAAGAACAAATAAAACAAAGTCAAAAGACTGATAAAATAGAAGGAAACATGAAATATCTCAATGAGAAATTGACAGATCAAGAAAACAGGTCTAGAAGAGATAATTTGAGAATCATTGGTCTTCCTGAAAAAGCAGAAATTAATAGAAATTTAGACTCCATACTAAAAGAAATTATTCAGCAAAATTGCCCTGAAGTTCTACAACAAGAGTGCAATATGGATATTGAAAGGATCCATAGATAACCCTCTACACTAGACCCTGAAAAGACAACGCCCAGGAATATAATAGCCAAATTCAAGAGGTTTCAAGTAAAAGAAAAAATTTTACAAGAAGCCAGAAAAAGACAATTCAGATATCAAGGAGCACCAATCAGGATCACACAGGATCTGGCAGCCTTCACACTAAAAGACCGCAAGGCTTGGAATATGATATTCAAAAAGGCAAGAGAACTGGGTTTACAACCAAGAATCACATACCCATCAAAATTGACTATATTCTTCCAGGGGAAAGTTTGGGCATTCAACAAGATAGAAAATTTCCTAGCATTTCCACAGAAAAGACAAGGGCTAAATGGAAAGTTTGATATCCAACCACAAGAATCAAGAGAAATATGAAAAGGTAAATAAGAAACAGAGGGGAAAAAAAGAAAACTCATAATTTTTAAATTTGCCATTTTAAGGGCCTCAGTAAGATCTAATTATCTGTATTCCTATGTGGAGAAATGCTATGTATAATTCTCTGTAGTGAACTCTATTCACTATTATAGTATTCACTATTATAGTAATCAGAAGAATAATTTATAGAGCGAGGGTGGAATACTAAATGGTCTAAGATGACATGGGGGGGGGGTTGGGAAAGATGGGGGTGAATAGTAGGGGACACCAAGAGAACCTTGAGTGAATAAGAAAAATAGAATATTCTATTACACACAAAGAGGGCATGGGAAGGAGAGGGGACAAATACTATTATAAGAAGAAAAGGAAGAGAGCATTAAGAGGTAATATTTAAACCTTACTCTCAGTGTAATCAACCCAGAGAGGGAAGAGTAGCTATACTATCCATTGGGATATAAAACTCTTATCTAACCCTACTGAGAAAGTCAGAAGGGATAAACCAAGGGGAGCAGGGGAGTGGGGAGGTCAAAAAAGGGAGGGGAGAAGAAGGGGGAGGGAATTCATTAGGCCTTTAAAAACAAAAAGAGGGGAATAATAAGGTAGGGGGTAGAAAGGGAAGTTAATCAAGGGAGGGGATAAGGGATACCAGCTTAATAGCAAATCACTGGATTAAAAGGAAATAGATTAAGAAGAAGGGGCAGGAATAGGGAAGGATACGAAAATGTCAACAAATGCACAACTTATAATTTTAACTCTGAATGTGAATGGGATGAACTCGCTCATAAAACGGAAGCAAATTGCAGAGTGGATCAGAAACCAAACTCCTACCATAAGTTGTCTACAAGAAACACATATGAGGTGGGTGGACATACACAAGTTTAAGGTTCAGGGCTTAAGCAAAACCTTTTGGGCATCAAATGAGAAAAAGAAGTCAGGAGTGGCTATTATGATTTCTGACAAAGCCAAAGTAAAAATAGATATGATTAAAAAATACAGGGAAGGTCATTACATCCTGATTAAAGGCAGTATAGACAATGAGGAAATAACAGTGCTCAATATGTATGCACAAAATGGCATAGCATCCAAATTCGTAAAGGAGAAACTGACAGAGCTCAAGAAGGAAATAGATAATAAAACCATACTAGTGTGAGATCTAAATATTCCTCTTTCAGATCTAAATAAATCAAACCAAAAAATAAATAAGAAAGAGATAAGAGAGGTGAATGAAGTGATAGAAAAATTAGATTTAATAGATATGTGGAGAAAAATAAATAGGGACAAAAAGGAATACACCTTCTTTTCAGTGATGCATGGTACATTCACAAATATTGACCATGTAATAGGGCATAGAAACATTGCAAACAAATGCAAAAGAACAGAAATAATAAACGTAATGTTCTTAGATCACAATGCAATGAAAATACTAATTAATAAGGGCACCTGGACAGGCAAATGAAAAACTAATTGGAAATTAAACAATATGATTCTCCTAAAGCAGCTACTCAAAGAAGAAATCATAGAAACAATCAACAATTTAATTGAAGAGAATGATAATGATGAGACATCCTACCAAACTCTGTGGGAGGCAGCCAAGGCAGTACTCAGGGGGAAATTTATATCCTTGTTTGCAGATATTAACAAATTAGAGAGGGTATAGGTTAATGAATTGGGCATGCAACTTAAAAAACTAGAAAGCGAGCAAAATAAAAATCCCCAGATGAAAACTAAATTAGAAATACTAAAAATCAAGGGAGAAATTAATATAATCAAAAGTAAAAGAACTATTGAATTAATAACTAAGACCAGAAGCTGGTATTTTGAAAAAACAGATGAAATAGTCAAAATACTGATCAATCTAATAAAAAAAAGGAAAGAAGAAAATGAAATTGTCAGTATCAAAGATGAAAAGGGAGACTTTGCCTCTAATGAAAGGTAAATTAAAGAAATCATTAAAAACTATTTTGCCCAATTATATGGCAATAAATATAGCAATCAAGGAGATATGGATGAATATTTCCAAAAATATAAATTGCCTAGAATAACATCAGAAGACATAGAATACCTAAATAATCCCATATCAGAAAAAGAAATTGAACAAGCCATCAAAGAACTACCTAAGAAAAAATGGCCAGGGCCTGATGGATTCAAAAGTGAATTCTATCAGACATTCAAAGAGTAACTAATCCCAATACTATACAAATTTTTGGATATAATAAGCAAAGAAGGAGCCCTACAGAATTCCTTTTATGACACAAATATGGTACAGATTCCA
This sequence comes from Gracilinanus agilis, assembly GCF_016433145.1. Classification (NCBI taxonomy): domain Eukaryota; kingdom Metazoa; phylum Chordata; class Mammalia; order Didelphimorphia; family Didelphidae; genus Gracilinanus; species Gracilinanus agilis. Next base: position 427,304,437 of record NC_058132.1, on the reverse strand, counting down.
AAGCCAGGTAGGTCAAAAGCAGGGAAAGAAAACTATAGACCAATCTCCCTAATGAACATAGATGCAAAAACCTTAAATAGAATACTAGCAAAGAGACTCCAGCAAGTGATCAAGAGGATCATCCACCATGACCAGGTGGGATTTATACCAGGAATGCCAGGATGGTTCAACATTAGGAAAACCATCCACATAATTGACCATATCAACAGTATAACAAGCAAAAATCACATGATCATCTCAGTAAATGCTGAAAAAGCCTTTGACAAAATACAGCATCCATTCCTATTGAAAACATTGAAAATATAGGAATAGAAGGATCTTTCCTAACAATAATAAACAGTATATACCTAAAACCATCAACAAGCATCATATGCAATGGGGATAAATTAGAAGCCTTCTCAATAAGATCAGGAGTGAAACAAGGATGCCCATTATCACCTCTATTATTTAACATTGTACTAGAAACACTAGCAGTAGCAATTAGAAAAGAAAAAGAAATTGAAGGTATCAAAATAGGCAATGAGGAGACTAAGCTATCACTCTTTGCAGATGATATGATGGTCTACTTAAAAAATCATAGAGAATCAATTAAGAAACTTGTAGAAATAATCAACAACTTTAGCAAAGTTGCAGGATAGAAAATCAATGCACATAAATCATCAGTATTTCTATATATTTCCAACACATCACAGCAACAAGAGGTAGAAGGAGAAACACCATTTAAAATCACCCTAGACAATATAAAATACTTAGGAATCAAAGAAAGACAGGAATTATATGAAAACCACTACAAAACACTCTCCAAACAATTAAAACTAGATCTAAAGAATTGGAAAAACATTGATTGCTCATGGGTAGGATGAGCTAACATAATAAAAATGACCATTCTACCCAAATTAATTTACCTATTTAGCAACATACCTATGAAACTACCAAAAAACTTTTTTTCCTGAATTAGAAAAAACTATAACAAAATTCATTTGGAAGAACAAAAGATCAAGAATATCAAGGGAAATAATGAAAAAAAATGTGAAGGAAGGTGGCCTAGCAGTACCAGATATTAAACTATACTATAAAGCAGCAGTCATCAAAACAATATGGTACTGGTAAGAAGGGAGAATCAGTGGAATAGACTTGGGGTAAGTGACATCAACAAGACAGTGTATGATAAACTCAAAGAGCCCAACTTTGGGGACAAAAATCAATTATTTGACAAAAACTGCTGGGAAATTTGGAAAGCAATATGGGAGAGATTAGGTTTAAATCAGCAACTCAAACCCTACACCAAGATAAATTCAGAATGGGTGAATGACTTGAATATAAAGAGGGAAACTATAAATAAGTTAAGTGAACACAGAATAGTATACCTGTCAGATCTCTGGGAAAGGAAAGATTTTAAAACCAAGCAAGAGTTAGAGAAAATTACAAAATATAAATTAAATGGTTTTGATTATATTAAACTAAAAAGCTTTTGTACAAACAAAAACAATGTAGTCAAAATCAGAAGGGAAACAACAAATTGGGAAAAAATATAACAAAAAACTCTGACAGGGGTCTAGTTACTTAAATATACAAGGAGTTAAAGCAATTGAATAAAAAAAAACCCAAGCCATTCCCCAATTGATAAATGGGCAAGAGACATGAATAGACAATTTTCAGATAAAGAAATCAAAACTATCAATAAGCACATGAGAAAGTGTTCTAAATCTCTAATAATTAGAGAAATGCAAATCAAAACAACTCTGAGGTATCACCTCACACCTAGCAGATTGGCTAAAATGAAAGAAGGGGAGAGTAATGAATGTTGGAGGGGATGTGGCAAAATTGGGACATTAATGCATTGCTGGTGGAGTTGTGAACTGATCCAACCATTCTGGATGACAATTTGGAACTATGTTCAAAGGGCTATAAAAGACTGCCTGCCCTTTGATCCAGCCATACCATTGTTGGGTTTGTACCCCAAAGAGATCATAGATAAACAGACTTATACGAAAATATTTATAGCTGTGCTTTTTGTGGTAGCAAAAAACTGGAAATGAGGTTATGCCCTTCAATTGGGGAATGGCTGAACAAATTGTTGTATATGCTGGTGAGATGGAATACTATTGCACTCAAAGGAATAATAAACTGGAGGAATTCCATGTGAACTGGAAAGACCTTCAGGAATTGATGCAGAGTAAAAGGAGCAGAGCCAGAAGAACATTGTACACCGAGACCAATACACTGTGGTAAAATCGAATGTAATGGACTTCTGTATTCTGAGGGATTTCATGGAAAAGAACACTACCCACAATCAGAAGAACTACAGGAATGGAAACACAGAAGAAAAGCAACTGCTTGAACACATGGGTTGAGGCGGACATGATTGGGGATGTAGACTCTAAGGACCACCCTAGTGCAACTATCAATAATATGGAAATAGGTCTTGATCAATGACACATGTTAAAAGCAGTGGAAATGCGCATTGTCTATGGGGGGAGGAGGTTTGAGGAGTGAAGGGGCAAGTAAGACCATGAATCATGTAACCATGTTAACTTTTCTAAAAAATAAATATTATTAAATGTTAAAAAAAACATGATAGGAATGGAGATTATAGAATAAGAAAAAAATTGAACAATTCAGATTTTTTGTGGAAATCTTACAACTAAGGGCATCTCATTTGCCATCAAATAAAGCTATTATTCATGATGTGTAGCAATGATAGAAATTGCATTTGTCTGGTATAAAATTTTTGCCAGCATGTTGAAATGAGGCAAACAAGCACTTTTCAAATAAATGACTATATGTAGAGAGGTATGGGAGGAGGAGGAGTATTCAGCCACATAAAATATATTAAAGTTGTTTCATTTGCTTCCCCAACTACTACTTTAATAAATATTATGATATTTAAAGTCAGCAACTCCTTCATAGGTTATCCATTCTTCATAAATATGTATTTTATTTCCATGAAAACAAATATTGAAAAATAACATAATGTTAATGATTGTCTTCTACAGATTTTGAAATGACATCCATTAGAAAAGCATCTAAAGATACAAAACTATTCAGTTTTCATTTTAATTCACTTTTTTGATGCTTTAGTGAATATAATTACTTCTTGTACTTGGAACATCCCTGAAGTTTTTTTCACATATGGGGGTTGAATTCTTTAATCTCAATACCCACATACTGCAAAAGTTATGCAAAAGTTATATTCTGAAAGCATGTTAGTATTAAAATACTCAAGATGTATCTCTTCAGGAAGAATGAAGTTGGGGAAACTAGAAAATTCAGAGAATTTTCTGAGAAACTTCTCCTTAATATTATTATTAGGAATTTCCCCAAAGTATTAGAATAATTACTTTAGCTCTCAATTTCTCTTGGTCCAATTAATCACACACAGAAATGTCTTGCAACTTTCTAAATACCTAACAAATCCAGGAAGTACTTATTCAAGAAAATAGCCTATTTTCTTTGTTCAAAAGACTTTTAAAAATAAAGATGGAAATTTAAATGTTACCATCCATTTTAGAAATGACCAAATGAAAAGAAAATGCTATTAAAATGTCTCATCAAAGTTGTTTATGAACATAGAACAAAGGAATTAGATATGTTACTCAGCAACAGTTCACTTATTTTTCAGTCATGTCCAACTTTTTCTGACACTATTTGGAGTTTTCTTGGCAAAGATATTAAAGCAGTTTGCCACTTCTTTCTCCAGTTCATTTTATGATGAGGAAACTGAAGGAAGCAAATAGAATTAAGTGACTTGCCCAGCTAGTAAGTGTCCAAGGCTAGATTTGAATTAAGACCTTTCTGATTCCAAGCATAGCACTCTATCCAAAGAACCATCTAACTCCCCCAATATTATTCTAGCAAGCACAAAACCAAATAAAACATTTCATACAGTAATCAAGATGCATTTTAATAACTATTTTATTTTTAAACTCAGTTTATCTCAGTTCTCTTCTTCATACTATCTTTCTAGATAAAGTCAAAAGTAATAGTCAAGAAGTTTTTGTGTTGTCAATATTTGCTATTAAAATGAAAGATATGCTGCAATTGCATAAAATCCTCTGGAGTTGTATAGCTATCTTTATCACCTCTGAATTCCATCAGATATAGATTCATGAGAATAGTAGTGTTCCACTGAGATTTTCAGCTACCAATTCTTCCTCCCAATATGGAAAATTATCAGGCATTTAAAGATTTTAATGGGAGACCCACCCTTCCCTTTTATTTGTACACCATCTGTTTGGGAGAACTTGCAGGTAGAATTTGAAGCATTCAAGGTGATTAAAAGGCATGAGAAATGAGTGAAGTTGATTCTATCCATTTAATTGACAGTCTCTGATACTTTACCAATCTCTATGATACTGAATCCCCATATCCCCAAAGTTTGAGTCCCTCATTTCAGTCCTCACTTCCTCTTCATTGGCTCCAATCTACCACAAAGTAACTTATCCAGTATCCTAATCTTTTCTATGTCGCCATCTACAATTCTAATTTCATAAGTAGGAAATTCCTTTCATTTTAGATTCTTCCTGTGTTGTTCAAATTTATCTTTTCATATCTCTGAATGACACTACAATCATGGCAACTCTTTCTTTTATTGGTCACACTTTCACTAATTCCCTATCCACCCTGCCTCATATACACATTTACTTGATTGGGGAGATATAGATGGCATACTTCCTGCTCCTCACTTCCACTACCAGAACCTTCCCTGCTACTGTCATTAAGCAAATTCTCCTCTTTTGAGGTTCACACTATCCAAATCCAAATTTATTTCTCAATTCAACTTGTGGTAGTAGTTATCTACTTAGATTCTATCTCATTCTCCCTCCTTTGTAAAGAAGTTCAGTACATAACTGCCAATATTCAACTTCAAATCTTTTCTTCATTTTAGGAGACTTTGTTATGCTTGTAGATTTTTCCTTAAAATGCCCTAACTTCTCAGTTCCTCTAGCTACTCAACTTCCATAACATTTTTTTTTATCCATTCCACCTCAGTCAAACACAAGGATGGTTCTGCCTCTCGGCCTTGTCATCATGCAAAAATGTCCTATTTACAGGATTAAGAACACTGAAATTCCTTCATCTGATCATAATTACTTAAGACTCTCTCTCCTTATGCTATATCCCAATAAAACTTGTAGTTTAATACCACATTCTCCAGTGTTCTCCATTTTCTCTACAAATACCTGCTCTGGTTTCATTTCCCAGACTCATTCTTTTGACCTCTTAGTTCACCATTTCAACTGTTGCTGTAGAATCTAGAGACCCCAAACTTGTGGCCTAGTGAGATCTGATGAAACCCCAGTTTTAGGCATAGCTTGTAAGTTGGAGACCCCAAAAGTTTGTGCTTGTTCCCTGTTCCCTGTTCCCCCCATGAAAATCCACCCAGAAGGGAATCTCAGGCTAGCAGTTGTAGACTGAATAATGGACCCTAGGGTAAAGCTAAGTGATTCTTTTGCCTTAGAAGCTTCTCCCATTGTACCACATCCTCCTTTCAGGGATCCAACTCAGGACCTTCAGTTTACAAGACTGACATGCTGCCTACTGCACTAAAGAGTCACTTGGCTTTACCCTAGGGTCTATTATTCAATATGCAGCTGCTAGCCTGAGATTCCGTCCTGGGTGGATTCTCACAGGAACAGGGAACAAGGAACAAGCACAAACTTTGGGGGTCTCCAATTTACAAGCTATTCCTAAAACTTGGGGTTCATCAGATCTCACTAGGCCACAAGTTTGGGGTCTCTAGATTCCATGTCAACACAACCATCTCTTCTCAGTCTCCTTTGCTGAATCATAATTTACATCATGTTCCCTAAGTGTTGGTGTACCACAATGCTCTGTCCTACATCCCATCCTTGTTTCTCTATATATTCTTTTCCTTGGATAGATCATTAAATTTTCCCTCCATAAATTTATTATTACTATTCAAATGACTCATACATACTCAGTGCCAAACAATTACATGCATATTGAGAATTTTGAAATGAATGTACTACAGGAATCTTAAATTTGACATCTCCAAAATAAAACTGATTTCTCTCCCCCCCCCAATTCCCAAATCTACATTTCTTCCAAACTTCACTGATGTTTAATAATTGACAAATATTTTGGTTTCTTCTTCTACAATATTTCTCACATCTATCTCATATTCCCCAATCTATAATTATCATCCTAGTTCATCCTAGTTACATTTTGCCTAGATTATTACAATAACCCCTAAATGGCCTCTTTGCTCCAACTGTCTCCCAGAATTCCCTTCTCCAAATAGCAGCCAGTGTGGTTTTCCTAAAACATAAGGATGATCAAATCACACTCTAGTTCAACAAATCCCAGTGGCTTCCTATTTCCTTCAAGATAAAAGAAAAATTCTTATATTTGATTGGTATTTAAAGCCCTTTATATCCTAGTCCCAATCTGCTTTTTATATATTTAATTAGCCATTCATTTCATATTTTATTTACTTCAATATTTATATCATAACAAACTGCAAATTCACTTTACAGGGGTGTCAGAACTTACAGCTTAATTGATCTAAATAGGGAGCTTTAGAAGATATCCATACAGATGTTCTGAAACATATTCTTAGAGTTGAATAAGGACAGTGATAGATTAAGTGACTTGTCTATAATAACACAGCCAGTATATCAAAAGTTAGATTTACAACTGCATCCTCCTGCTGATGAAGCTCTTCTTTTACTCACTCAGTGTATCCAGGAAATATCATACTAAAAATGAAACAGACCTTAAATATGGCTAAATCAAAAGCTTTTAAAGGAATATAAAAATAAAATAATGAATACCTAGAAAATGACTTGGTTTTACTTAAACAGTAACTTCTTAAAGTCCATGATTTCTTTAAGCCCTGTGGATTCATTGAAGCTTTCTTAAAAATATGGCTATTTTATTTTATGATTCTCAATATGTCCAATTAAAAATAATCTGAATCTATTCCCTGTGTCAGTGGGTTCTTAGAAGGGTTTTTAAAAATTTTTCCAGTGTTGTTTTCATGCTATTAAATTAAAATTTGCAGAGAAGTAATAAAAATTATTATTGTAACTACCTCAATATGCTATACAAATGCCATTTTACATCTCATTCTTGCATTTTGTCATTTAGTTATATGAAAAATCTTAGAGTCTTACTTTTTCATGTTGTATGTTGGGACTGTTGAGGATAAAAGGGCTTGCCAAGCCCTTTTCAGAGCTCCTTTCCTCCTTTTGTGTCCATTTGTCACTCAGCTCTCACCCACAACTGCAGAGAAGCTATAAATTGTGCAATAGCTCTACCCTGGTATGGTAAAACATAACAATAGGAAGTCTAAACCAGGTTGAGGGTAACAAACTAGTACGTGAAAACTTCCCCTGGTGGAAAGGGAAGATGAGAACAATTTGTTCCAACAGCCATGATGGCCATGGAAATGGGCACTGTGGAAAGCTTAGAGCTCGATTAGTCATTTAAGAAGTCAAGGTCATTCGCTGAATCCTGAGTTATCTTGATGCTTCTCTTATCACAGAACTTCTATGACTAGAAGAGAGAGTGAGGTTGACCACTTTGTGCAATTCTGACTCACTTAAATCCAATTAATGTATGAGTCAAAAGAATTATCAGTGATGTTATTTTGGTCCTCTTTAAGAGTGCAAAGGACAAAACCAACAACTTTTCATGAAATTCATGTTTTTCATTTTTCCTGCTATAAATTGTGATTTCTTTACTTTTTCCATAGCAATCAAATGTGAATATCATAGTGAAATCATAAAAGATTCAAGTTAGAAATAAGTAGAGAAAATAGATAAATGACAAAGTGTAATAATAGTCTTGCTAATGATCCAAATAATGCCAGCAATAATTAATTAAGCACCAAAGCTTTGTTACCTAAAGGTGATTAATGTTTTGGTCATAGTCATTTATTTTATTTTTATTTTTTTTAATCCTTAACTTCTGTGTATTGACTTATAGGTGGAAGAGTGGTAAGGGTAGGCAATGGGGGTCAAATGACTTGCCCAGGGTCACACAGCTGGGAAGTGTCTGAGGCCGGATTTGAACCTAGGACCTCCCGTCTCTAGGCCTGGCTCTCAATCCAATGAGCTACCCAGCTGCCCCTCGGTCATAGTCATTTATGATGGAAATACTACACCTATGGTCTCTGGTAAGGAAACTCTATCATTGCAGTTTGGAGTCTTCTCTTTAACAAGGAGTCTTAGTGCTTTAGGTTCTGAGATGTTAAAGTGAATTATCAGCACATAGTCAGCATAGGAGCAGAGGCAGAGGCAGAAGCTCAATTACTGCTTCTCCTATGAAAGGAGTAAAACTACAAAATTATCATCATCAGCCTTGTTCAGTTACATTCCATTATGGCATTTCCACATTGAAAATGGCAAAGGAAAATAAAAGCAGGGTTATTAGTTAATTAGAATCATTCAGTTCTGATGTTGTCTACAAATATCAATTTAACATCTTTTTCACTTGACTTGACACTTTTTTGACTTCACTTAGATGAACTCAGCCCCATTTAAGGGGCAGCTAAGTGGTGCAATAGATAGAATACCAGGCCTGGATACAGGAGGACTTGAGTTCAAATATAACCAGAGACACTTTGTGCTTTATAACCCTGTATGACCCTGGGCAAATCTTTGCCTTTGAACTTTTGCCTCAAGTTCCTCATTTGTAATATGACCTGGAGAAAGAAATGGTAAACCACTCCAGTATCTTTGCCTTTGTTGGCAAAATTTTCTTATTCCAAATGGAGTCACAAAGGGTCAGACACAATTTATATTGACAACATCAATCACCATATCAATATTATTATTCTTTTAAAAATGAAAATAATAAGTTCATCCTTTAAATACATTCCACATGAAAATTTTGAATTTTCTTTAAAGCTCTTCTTAGGTATCACTTGTAAAGCCCATCCTCATTTCCTTAATTATTAGAGGATTCACTTGCTCTTTAAGTTTTTTTTTTTGCATATCATTATCTTCTCAAATGGTATGTCCTCTAGAAGAATGAATATTTCTTGAAGACAGAAACTATCTTTAGCATTTGGCTTAGTGTTTTAGATATAGTAAGTATTTAATAATTCTTTGATTAATGATTGAAATAGTTACAGCCAAGTTTTCATTAAAATCCCTCAACTCCTCCTGCTAACCCACTTTAAGAATTATGTAATCATAGAAAATGAAATATGATAAATAGAAACTGAAGTACATGCACTACCTACTTTATAAGGTCATTGTAAGGAAAGTGCTTTGTATAATTTAAAAGTGCTATATAAATGAATTTCCATTATACTGGTTCAATATAACCTCATAAAAGAGATAAAAAGCATCTAAAATGATGATCCAAAGATCAACACGTGTCATTATAAATGGCAAAAGAAATAAAACAAAAAAAATGTTTTCTTCTTCTCTAGCTAAAAAAAAACTTTCATTGAAATCATAATATCAAAATCATTTCCCATGTCCCTTTCAGATTATAAAGAAAAATAGTTTTAAAAAATTAGCAAGGTACATGATAGTCTGTCCTAGTAGTCTTTCTACTCTGAGGAAGGAGAAAAGCATCATTAGATCTTCTCTAGAATATTCACTCATTTTTCTTTTACTTAAGAGTTAAATTTCCTTTTGGAATCTATCCATCTTGTATGCACTCTTCTTTGGATTTTATTTACTTTATTCTGCACCATTTTAGATAAATCTTCCTACAATCTTCTGAATGCCTTATGTTTTTTATTACATTATTGGTGGAGAATCACTTTGTTTCCAGGGCTTTGCAACCATAAAGGTTGCTGTGAAAATTGTTTTAGCACATATGTGATTTTTTTTCTCTTTGACTTCCTTGCAGTTATATTAGCATTGGCAGGATTATAGGTACAGTCAATCGAATCACTCTTTTGTATAATTCTAAATTGAAACCCATACCAGTTGAAGATTATGTGTGGCACCTATGTCATTTATAATTCCTTCAATACTGAAAAATGCTTATCACAAAAGCTGGAACAGAATGAAGTTTAATAGAATCTAGACAAACGACTGCAGCCATGTGGTTATCATCCCACAATCCATTCAATGTTATCTGTTCACATTTTTTTTTTATGATTCCCAAAATAAATCATGTAAAGGTTAGAAATCTCAAGTTATTTTGGTTGCATTTTTCTCTTTCCATTAGTAATTTTGAATATGTTTTCATTTGGTAATTTACATTTTGCAATTCTTATTTTGAAATCATTCATATACTGCTATTATCTTATATAATGGGGGATGATTCTTAATTGTATAAATGTATAATACTTTTATGTACATTTGTTCAATCAGACTTCTGTTAGTGATATTTAATACAAAAATTTATTGTCTATTCTTTTTAATCTTTCAGTTCTTTATTTATTTATTTTAATTCTGTGAAGTTATTTTAATTTAATGAGGTAAAATTATCTATTCAGTCTTTTAAGTTCTCTATTATCCTTTCATTAAGAATGTTATCCTTGATCATAGTTGCAAAAGGTACCTGAATTTTTTTCTATTTTTTGAAAAAGAGTACTATTGAGATCATGAATCCATTTTGAGCCTAATGTGATAGAGAGTTTGGTCTAAACCTAATTTCTGTCAAATTGATTTCCTGTTTGCCCAACAGTTTTTGTCAAGTATATAGTACTTCCCAGAAGTTTTATATATATATTCTCAGATTTCTTGAATGCTGAATTAAAACCAATTATCTTTTATACCCTACTATTGTTTAAAATAATTAAAAATATGGAAGTTCAGTGGAATATTTAAAAAATACTGATATCAATAAATACCTATAGAATATTATTTTATAAAGTCCATTTGATTAGGTTGATTAGTATATAAAAGCTTAGGATATAACCAAGCAAACAGAAGCTTAATTACATGACAAATTCCATGACAGAATATTTTGTTTGAATTACACCCATATGTAAAACATTTTCACCATTTCATCTATGAGATAATGTCAGTCAAAAACAAGTTGTTGAGCTCTAATGATATGCCAGGAACTACGGTAAGGGTGGGAAATGCAAATAAAAATAGAGACACTTTCTTTTTCCCAGGAGTTCATATTCTAATGGGAGTTACAGTATTGATAATTATGTAGAGAAAATTGTTCACTTTTAGGAATATATATGAGATATTTGCAGAGTAGAAGATATTCTCAGAGAAGAAAGTATGAGCAGCTAGGAGCCCCTCAAAGAGCTTCCTGCAGCTCTCATTTAAAATTAATCCTAAAGGAAGCTAGGAAAATCAAAGGCATTACAGACATGTGGAACAACCAATACAACATCAAGGAAATGGGAAATGGTAGTATTTTGTTCAAGTACAATAAGAAGGCCAGTATGGCTTAATGATGCGGTGAATAGAGGGGAATAAAACTATAAGAACATTAGATAGTTAGGAAGTGGTCAGATTATGAAAATTTGTAAATGTCAAATAGAAGAGATTATATTTGATAGTAGAAATATTAATTTGATAGTCGTAAGTTTGTAGGGTCCATTAAGCAGCAGGAGAAAATAATTGAATATACCTTTTTTAAATCACTTTGGTAGTTAAGTAAAGGATGAATAAAGGTAGGGAAAGAATTGATAAAGAGAGAAAATAGGAGGCTATTGTCCCCAAAGGATAAGTGATGAAGGCCTGAACCAAGGTGGTGACTCTATGAGTGAAAGGGAGACATACATGAGAGATACTGTGAAGGCAACTTACAGGATATGTGGAGTGAGCTAAAGTGTAGAATAAAAATGAGGTCAAGAGGGGAAAAGTTTTGAGATTGAGATATCTACAGGAGATTCTGGCCCGCCTGGTAGAGCACTGGATAGAATACCAGGCCAGGAGTTTAGAAGACTTATCTTCCTGAGTTCAAATCTGGCCTCAGACATTTACTATCTGTGTGACCCCAGGCAAGTCACTAAATGCCATTTGTTCTCACTTTCCTCATCTGTAAAATGAACTGGAGAAGAAAATGGAAAGCCACCTCAGTATCTTTGCCAAGAAAATTCCAAAATGGGGTAAGAGTCAGGTAAAACTGGAACAACTTAACAACAGCAACAACAGGTCATCATCCAGTTTAACAGGACAGAAGTGGTCTGGGAACAGGTGACTGACCTAATGAAAAACTAGGTCTAGATGCATAGATCTGGGAATGATCTTCATTAAAACTATCTGACTCCTTAGAAGTGAATAAGATGACCAAGTCAGTACAAAGGAAAATGAGAGTCCAGTATAGATCCCTAATGTTACACTTGGTTAATAGGCATACTATAGATGAAATAGCAGTCTGTTTCCTAACCTTTCCACCATCTTGAGAATAGTTCAACCCCTTGCCTTACTAGAATTAATACTACAAGTTATTAGTACATAGACCTTTTTATATAAGGAAATCTTGCTAGCCTCTCCAAAATCAGGCTTTGTTATAAAGGTGGCAGGAAAAAAAGAAAAAATCATTTACTCCAAGGAATATATGTAATATATATATACTTTTTGACATTCTTTGATTTGTACCTTATTGCTCAAAAAAAAAGATCAACTGACATATTAGTGGCTAGAAAGTGTTGACATACTTTTAAAAAGTGAACAATTTATTTAATTTCTAACTCATAAAATCAAGCTCATTATGTTTCAAACCCATCTAGAACAGTAACTAACAAAGCTGCAAATCAATTAAGAATTAATATTTCTTCAATAATTGAAGTAAGCTAAACATAAGACATGGAGAATGATGAACTAATCCTCTAAATGTGCCACATTTAGCACAACATAGGCTTACTGATTAGTGTTACCTTCCTAAGCAGAAATGCTGCAGTATACAAAAACCATTACATACCATATTCTACTCATTTTCTTACCAATTAAGAAACAAAGTAAAGAGAGATATTAGCAATTATCTTATTTTGTAAATCATAATGACATTGCCAAATTATATTATCTGACACAATACAAAATACTATATAAGTAAAAAAGCTATCCCAGTTTCAACAATCTTATAAGCAAATATAAATCTGTCATTTCAATTTTACATTTATTTTGTGTTAACCTCTGTTAAAGTCTCTCCCCAAGTTTCAGTCTTCCAATTTTCCAATTTAAGCTTTCAAATGTCAAATTAAATGAAAAAGAAAAACTCAAGAAATAGAAATCTGGCCAGTATATTGCCATATGGGGATTTATTTTTTGTGTGAGTTGTAGAAATTTTTCTGGTCCATCAAGTAAGCCTGAGTTATAAGAACAAATAACTGTCACCTCTGCTGCTATTGCTGTGTCTCACTAGGGCATGATCCATAAAAAAAAGTGCTTGAAAAATTGCTTGTCAGTGCTTTCTGCCACACTTAAAAATAGCTGTCACTCCTTTGAACACCAACCAATGAGTTAGTATATTTTGTTTCAACAGGAAACCTGTTATATTAAAAAGTGCCATTAAACAATTGGAAGGGTGTGGGGTAAGGGAGAGGAGGAGGAATTGAAAAAAATAATATATGGGATTTATGTAGTGTAAAATTGGAATTTGGGAAATGACATTTAAAAGTGTATATATATATATTTTCTATGGACATGTGGGAACTATCAAACTACATTTCCCATGGTCCAACGGGTTTCTGATTCCAGTTCTTTGGGTGTGGGAATGCCTGCATCACCACGCAGAGGACAGTTTAAATGGGAGGAGAATCGAAAGTAAGCTCTCTTGGCTATCAGGCTCCGGGAGAGACGAGAGGTAACAAAATGGAGGCGGCAGTTTTAAATTCTTACAAGCACGTGGTCTAATGATTTTACCAGCATGGCCATGCCTTTAATTAAACTACTAATTTATATTATTATATCAGTCTTCATCATTTTTAATCATAACAGTAGGGACTTCTTGGCCAGATATATTATTTTACCAGTGCAGGCAACTCTATGGTAAAGAAAACACTCCCATTCCCACAAGATTTACAGAAAAGTGTAGCTTTTCTGTAAATATAGTCTCTGACACTTCTTAACTGTGTGATCCTGGGCAAGTTACTTGACTCCCATTGCCTATCCCTTACTGTTCTGCCTTGGAACCAATACTTAATATTAAGTATAAGATGAAAGGTAAGGGTTAAAAAAATAAACACGAAATTTAAAAAATCATCAAAAGTTGTCTAGAGCCCTAAGGGTTTAAATAACTTGTGGAGATATATAACTGAAATTAGACTAGAAACAAATATTTGCTGGAAAAAAGAAATGGCACTAAAGAAAAGAAAAATTGCAGTGCTGAAGATTCAGTTCACAAGGTATCTAAAGCAATAGATCAGACCTCATGAATTTACGGTAAATCTATATAGAAAGATTCCCAATTATGTCATTTAACAACACCTAGTATTTTCAAAATACTATTTTATTTTTATTCAATTACATGTAAAATTTTAAGATTAATTTTTTAATTCTGAATTTCAAATGTTTTTGTCATTTCTTTTACTTTCTCTATAAATGCACCAAACACTGTGGCATTTTGGTATAATTGTTGAAATAATTTTAATTGACTTTCTCAATTAGTGGAAAGAATTCATCATCGAATTCTTTGAGTTCTCATCCACCTTTCTTCTATTTGTTGTCTTCCTTTAATATTATTTAAGTTATTTTCATTAGTTGGGTATCAAATCAAGCTTTCTTTCTCCATCAACCTTCTACATAAGATTTAATAAAAGAATGTATAGTTTCTATGGTGGTTCAATTAACTGCAATTTCTCCTTACTTGGAAAGTAAGTTAAATGTTTTCAGGCTAAGCCACGCTTTTGGCCTTTATATTCTGATTCTGGTAATTTATATAAAATACTTGAATTTCTATATAAATTTATTATAATCTATGCAAATTTAATAACCCATACCATATTCTAAAATCATAAATAGCATGTTTAAATAGTTTAGGTTGAAGTCCTTTAATTTTGTAGGACATGTCTTTTCTAATTTTGATTTGATTCAATGAAAAAGGGAGACTAAGTGAGGATGATATATATGTATATGTATAAATACTCATATGCAGATACATTTGCATATAGATGAAGTTTTGGCTTAAAATTAAGGAAGGAGGTAACAAAGCTTGTGGACAACACAGAAGTATCATTATGAATCCTTTATTTGAAAAAAGAATCAGAAGTTGTTAGATGTAGTATTTAAATATTTTTTCCAGATCTCATTTCAGTAGTTTTTAATATTCATTTTCTTACATTTTGACATCCTTGTTCAAAATGGCAGTTAATATGATAAGTTGTACATGTATTAACATGAAATACATATTTCCATATTGACATCCTTGTTCAAAATGGCAGTTAATATGATAAGTTGTACATGTATTAACATGAAATACATATTTCCATATTGATCATATTATGAAAGAAGACACATATTGTGTGTCTAGAGAAAAGTTTTGTTTTGTTTTGTTTTTTACTAGAGAAAGTTCATGGAGGAAATAAAGTGAAAATGGTATCCTTCGATCTGCATTTATATTCTGTCAAGTCCTTTTGTGGTGCTGGATAGCTTTCCTTGGATTTGTCCTAGATCCTTACATTGCTGATAATAATGGTCATTCACAGCTAATACAATTCAAGCAATATTGTACTATCTTCCAAACTGGTCTTTTTGCTTCAAGTCTTTCTCCATATCAGTTTATTTTCCAAAATAAAAGTGGCAAAAATTACTTTCTTGAAGTGCACATCTAGCATGTCATTCTAGAATCAAAAACTTCTTGTGTTTACCTATTGCTTCAAGGATCAATAAACAACAATTCTGTGTCACTTTTAAAGAGCTATAGAGATCAGTTCCAAGGTATTTTTTGTACCAAAATTATAAATCAACTGCTCTTCATACTCATTCAAACCTACCTTACATCTATTCCTCACTCACAGCCCACCTTTTCCCATCTATGTACCTTGTCTTATTCCCCCATTACTGGAATGTACTTGCTCTTCTCCTCTTCCTTGAGGATGTAACTCAAACACAACATTACACATGGAGTTTTTCCTGATCCCTACAACTATTAATGACCTACACTGATAATCATCTTACATTTATCAACTTTTTATTTCTTTGTATTTTCTTTTTATTTATGATACAAATATATGCATTGATGTCTATGTGTTGTCCTCCTATTTAAATGCAAGCTCTTTGTGAGTGAATATTATTATTTCATTCTTTGCATTGTATCCCGAGTACTTAGAATTGTACCTAGTGCATAGTAGGTGTTGAGTAAATACTGGCTAATTGGTACACATCTCCTTTACATACTAAGTTTCTACTTAATGTCAAAGATGTTTCCAAGAGAAAGGTGTGAGTATGACACAATAGAAAAAATAAATTAACTCTATAACCACAAGATGAATTAATTTATTTCACAGGGTATTTATTTTGAAAAGTGGCAATAATCTCAGAGCTGATGTAAGAAGTCTTGAGTAAAATATTTTATTTTTATTATATTTCCTCAAAAAATAGAGCTTCATATAATAATGGAAACATTCCATCTTACATATGTCAATTGAAATTATAACAAGTTTAATCATTTAAAATGGAGGTGACTTTACCATCATTTCTATTTCATTAAGATGTCTCTGAAAATAAGAAAATTGTTTGCAAATTGGTAAACTTAATTAATTTTCCTTCCTTTAAACATCTGAAATTAATGTGTCTCTAATGACCAAACACTTTTGTTTCTACTCCATCCCCAAAACATGTTAAATAAGAATTTGATCACCAATAAAATTTGATACAAATATGATAGGGCATATAAGCCACATCTAAGAAAACACCCAGTTTTATTGTTCTCCTTTCTACCAAATGCAAGTGTCCTCAAAATGTCATGACTAATAAATTGTAAAAGCTTCACATCAACTCATTAAATAGACTCCCTAAGGCAACAGACTACAAATTAAAATCGACTAGTTGATAAGACATTAATTACACACTAGCTACTGCCATTTAGCAACTTTTAAAAAATATTTTGAGACATATTTACGTAGAGGGTAGGTAGGGCAAATAGACACTTAAATTAAAGTTAAGTATAGTGTTAATGAAAAAAAAAAGTCCACACTTAAACATCTTTGAAATCTGATTTAAAGATATATATCCTTGAATCCCTCCAGGTTGTTCTGTCAGTTTCAACTGTTTATTTGTGCATGATAGAAAATACCGCTTACTTTCTTGACACTAAGTGACATAGGCTGAACTATTTAGAATCTTGGCCTTTTGCTTCATCATTTCTTTACAAATTAATGAATACAGTTTCACTCAAATATTAAGCAACACAATTACATATGAATCTTACTTATTGGAATTCCCAATCATTTTTAAATAATTATTGTTTAGGAAATGGTGATATTAAAAAAGGAGTATTTCTGTTTTCAAACATCCTTCTTGCTGTACATTCATCAAAATATATAATATAGGTTACTTATGTAATATAGTTTAATATATGTAATATAGTTACATATATAGTATATATATATAGTAATATATAGTATATACATAGTATGTATAGTAATATAGTATATAGTAAGTAATATTGTTCATCTGTCTATAGGTAAAGTAATATTTTTTCCAGATATCCAAAGCAGTTACCAGCCTGGCCTTTGCCTATTTTCCTAGTCTTATCTCACATTACTATACTACAACACTAAATAAATGCTCTACTCCAGCCAAATTGGATCACTAGGTGCATGTGTGTATATTTATATGTGTATATATATATATATATGATTAATGATTTATTGTTTATACTAATTCCTAATCATTTCTTTCCTAACCTTCACTTACATTTAATAACTGTGTGACCATGGAGTACCTTGTGATTTATATCTTTGTCATGATGAATAAAAAAAAAGAGAAAAAAATACAAAATAATCCTTAGTCCCCTTGTACTTTCTTATGTAATGCTGATAATGAGTGATGAGGAAGAGGGAAGAAGATCTTAAGATACATGTTTTTCTTAGATTATCTAAAAGGTTAAATCAGTCACTTATTTTATATGACCTCTTTGTTCAATGAAAAGTGAATTATTATGTAAGTTAATATTTACTATAAATGATGGCTCATGAGCTCCCCAAAATTTTTTACTTTTTTTCTAACTAGCCAGATAATACAATTAGTTCAAAGGAAAGAAATTTAATGAAATGGAATAATAAAATTTGCAATAGAATGTGCGACTCCATGCATGGCAGGCACAGCTTTACAAATATATACACTACCATAAATGAGATAGGTGAGAATTTATAGGGATAATACATAAGTTTCAAATGGGGAATACTTGTTAAGGGGCAACTTATAACTGATGATGCAGGATTCTGAATGCCTATTGCTGATGACATTGTACAATTTGCACTAGGACTATTACCCTATGGATATATTTTTCTCCTCATGGGTTCTGTTGATCTTGTACTCTCTAAGAATATCTCCTTATGAGCAAAGCAATTATTTCAACTTCATTCAGGTAGAGTACAGTGGATAAAACTTTACCCGCTTATGTGTAAACTTACATCTTTGTTTTTTACATCTTTTTTACATATTTATTCTTAAACAGAATGCATAGAGGCTTAGAATCCTTTCATTTTATATCACATTAAACCTGAGTTTGTGTGTGAGTATTCATGCAGATGTTAAGTTCTCTCATTATATATGTATAAACACATACCCATATGAATGTATATGTGTATATATTCACATAATATGTATATATGAATTCATATAATATTCATATTAACGCAAATTATGTATATATGTATGTACAGAAGCTTTGTTCTTTCATATCATATATACACAAATGGATTTAGACACAAACCCAGGATCACATAGCTAGTAAATGTCTAGGGCAGAATTAAAACTCAGATCTTCCCAAGTCCATAGTTAGTACATCACACACACACACATATTCAGTACATTACACACACACATATCACGTGTGTGTGCATATGAGTATATGCACATATACCCACATGTGCAGTAACAGATAAGTTTGTCTATGTATATATGTATCTAAGTATCTATGTATGAATGTATAAAGTTATGTATCTTTTTATCTAAGTATCAATATATCTGTCTATCTAGATAGACCTGATTATTTTTAATCACCAACATTGCATATT
Source organism: Gracilinanus agilis (assembly GCF_016433145.1). NCBI lineage: Eukaryota > Metazoa > Chordata > Mammalia > Didelphimorphia > Didelphidae > Gracilinanus > Gracilinanus agilis. The sequence continues at coordinate 427,285,356 of NC_058132.1, read as the reverse complement.
GACCAGGAAAAAGCCCAGACTCTGATGACTTTCATATTCATAATATATGAGGTTAAATTTAATAACTAACTTTTAAAATTTTATTTTATTTGGAATATTTTCCCATGGTTACAGGATTCAAGATCCCCTCACGCCCGCTTACATTGCCCATCCCAAAGCTGACAAACAATTCCACAGGGTTATGCATGTATCATTGTTCAAAACCTATTTCCATGTTATTATTTGCAATAGAGCGATCTTTTAATATCAGAATCCTAATCACACATCCTTATTGAACTACATAATCAATCTTATGTTTTTCTTCTACATTTCTGTTCTCAGCTTTCTTTCTCTGGATGTGGATAGCATCCTTTCTCATAAATTCCTCTGGATTGTCCTGGATCATCATATTGCTGCTAGTAGAAAAGTCTATTGCATTCAATTGTGCCATAATATATCAGTCTCTGTGTACAATGTTCTCTTCATTTTGCTCCTTTTGTTCTGCATCAATTCCTGGAAGTCTTTCTAGTTCACATGGAATTCCTCCAATTCATCATTCCTTTCATCACAATAATATTCCATCACCATCAGATACCACAATTTGTTCAGCCATTCCCTAATCAATGGACATCACCCCCCCCCATTTTCCAATTTTTTGCCACCACAAAGAGTGTGGCTATAAATACGTTTGTACAAGTTTTTTTCCTTACTATCTCTTTGGGGTACAAATCCAAAAGTGGTATGACTGGGTCAAAAGATAGGCATTCTTTTAAAGCTCTTTGAACATAGTTCCAAATTGCCCTCCAGAATGGTTGGACCAATTCACAACTCCATCAGCAATGTATTAGTGTTCCAATTTTGCCACATCCCCTCCAACATATATGACTTTCCTTTGCTACCATATAGGCCAGTCCACTAGGCGTAAGGTTGTTTTAATGTGCATTTCTTTAGTTAGGAGGGATTTAGAACACTTTTTCATGTACTTAATAAATAACTTTCACCAAAAGGGAGTCAGATGACAAATGATTAAAAGTGGAATGTACCATCTCATGAGTGGCACTTATGTTTGGGAGGAAAAGAAGAATTAAAGGAGAGAATTTTTACTTGGATGGATAAAACAGTGATAGTCAAACAACAGAAAAGGCAGAGCAGGTAACTCTTCTGATTTTCCTTTTGTTTTTTGTTTTTCTACCAAGGAAGTTGACCTTTGCACTGGAAATGAAAAAATAAAAATTATTAATAGAGATTTTGATGCCTACAATAAGGGGATAATAAAAGAACAAAAAGTTGTTCTTAATGAATTCAATTCAACTCAACTAGATAAGATACAACTTTTAAGCACTGAAAAATTTTGGCAGATGTGATTGTGGAATGATAATTGGTAATAATTAAAAGTTCATGAAAAATAGAAGAGTTACCACTGGGAGGAGGACAAATGTCCTAATTATTTTGAGTACAAAGAATAATACATGCAAAGTATACTCCAGCTGGCTTGACTTCATTTTCTGGGAAAATTCTGGAATTGAATAAAAAATTGTTCATAAATATCCAAAATGAAATCAGTGATTAGAAAGAACCAGCTAGGTTTCATCAAGAAAAAAAAAATTTCCTTTCTTGATAGCATTACAGAACTAGAAGATGAAGGTATTCTGTGGCTATGACATGTAAATTTTTAGCAAAGTTTTAGATGAAATATCTCCAAATGTTCTGTGCAGAAGATATAGATAGGTAGACTAGACAATAATGTAATTAATTTGATTTAGAACTTTATGCCTCAAGGAGAGAAGTTGCTAATGGTCCAATGTCAACATTCCAGATTGTCTACAATCTCCATTGGAGATTTTTAAATCAAATATCAAATATCTGTAACAAAACATGGATAAAGACATAGCATGATCAAATTTCTGTATCATAAAATCTGGGAGAGATGGCCAACCTACTTGATAGTAGGGGTAGCTAAGTTGTGAAATGGATAGAGCAATGGGTCTGGCCTTGGGAATAAAAGAGTTCAATTCCCTTCTCAGGCACTTCCTGTGTAACCCATAGCAAACAGTTAAATGCCATCTGACTCAATTTCCTCAATAGTAATACAAGTATAACAATTATACCTATTGTAATGCAGGATTGATACAAGATCTCTTGCATTTGCAAAATCACCTGAGGCAATCCTGGCAGTTCAGGGAAGGGAATGTTGACCCAGCAAGTCCCTGGTCTCAAGAAAAGACTGTTGGAGGTGGGACTATAAATATCCCTGGAGAACCAACCTGAGGTCTAATTTCCTTGACCTCTCCCAGACATCCAGCTACCCCTGGACTTCCCCTTGGGCCCTGGGAGGAGGAACTTGGTGGGAGATGGAATGCGGGAAAAATTAGTTAGCTTAACTTAGCCAGAACACCCCTAAACCCATTACCCTCATTTATCAAGCTGGTTGACCACTCTACATTGGGGCAGTGGAATTTATCCCTGCCTGAGAGGCCGGTTCCCTCAGCCTGATCTTACCTTCTGAGACCCTCTTCCAGCACTAGCCATTCACCCATAGCAACAGCTTTTCCAGACTTCGACCCTCCTCCCTCAGTCTACCCTTGTGTTTAATAAACCCCTTGGCCTGATTCTGAGAGTTTCAGAGATTCATTTAAATCATCAAATAGGGCCAGGGGCTGAGGAGAAGGAAGATAGTTATCACTTGTTTCCTGAGGGGCTAGACCAGGCATCCATTTTATTCAGGAAGTGAACCAGGTTCACTTCCTATGGGCTTCCAGTTTCTCACCAGCAAGGAGGGCTCCTCCCTCCTCACCTTAAAGGATCCTAAAGACAGCAGGGAAAAAGACTAGTCATCTCAGTTCAGGACCTCACATCCCTGGCTATCCCACATCAACAAATACTAGAGTTGTACGCTCCCTAGCCTAGGATACTTGCAGGTATGACCAGCCCCTCCTATTATAAACCTCTAGAGCCCTTTATTACACTATCTACCAGGATTTTCGTGAGGATCAAATAAGACAACATTTGTAAAGCATTTAGCACTGTGACTGCCTGGTACCTAGTCTAGTAAATGCTTTAAAAAAAATTTACCAATATTGGATGATGATTATCTGTGAAAACTTGGCTACTCTCAGCAAAACAATGATCTTGAACAATCCTGAAAGACATGATGGCAAATGCTATCCATCTCCAGAGGAAAAAACTATTGGAGTTGTCTTTAACATCAGTGTATTTTTGGTTTTATTTTGGGGTTTTGGCTATATATGACTTTGCTCTTACAATGACTAATTTGGAAGGGTGTTATGCATGACAATAAAAAGAAAAAATTATTCTCTTCTTTTTGTCTCATCCCTCCACTCTTTTAATTAAATAATATAAACAGTAAGTTCAATATTTAACATTCATAATTTTCTCAAATAAACTACCAGGTCTGCATACACCCAGCTTCTTATATTATAGCTACAAAGAGAAAACTTTCAGTAAGTGTTTGTTAATTAAAATAGTGATATGTAGCAGGAAAATGTGATATTTATGTTAAATTAGAGTAAAATGGACAAAGAAAGAAAGCATATATCACTGGTTTGCTTACATATCCAACTCTATGTTTTATGGTCTTCACATTCAGCTAGTACTTACACATGCAAACAGAACTAAGAAATTCAATAGCCTTTTAAAGGAAGAATAATATACAGTATTAGTCTGGAATTAAATGTTTGAAAAATGCTTAATATGGAATTTCATAATTTCTTACTACATTTATCTAATTTTATATGTTAATAAATGAAGTATAGACAATAAAAAATTTGATCAACCTGATCCATGTAAAATTCATCAAGGGTAAGGGGCCATACAGTTTTCTAGATTAAGAGTTACATCCAAATAATTATAAATTATTCTCTTCCTTTTGTGCTACGATATACACCCAGTCCTCTGATAGTCTTCCACTAGAGACCAGTAGTTGAGTATCCAAGAATAGCCCAATAGTTATCAGTTACTTTTAGTTCAATGACTTACACTTCTTTCTGTTAGTGCTTCCATGATCTTTATTTCTTCATAATACATAGATATTCAGATAGAAAACTATGTAATGCTGAGATAGGAAAAATTAATTATATATACAAATAGTACCTTGGGTTGATATGAGTTAGGTACAATACAGTAATTTTAAAGAATTGAATAAAGTTACATATATAATACAGGGAATAAATGAGGATTTTATACAATGAATATAAAAAAATATTTTTTAGAAAACAGAAATTATAATTATATCTCTTGAACTATTATTATTTTTCAATCCTTAAGAGTATCATTATCTGCATCATTAGCCCTGATAATCTCACATCTGGAGATTAACTACAATAATATTCCTTACTCAATTGAAAATAAGAAAGCTTTATTTTCTTTTACTCAGTGTAAAAAGTGAATTTAAATCTTTTATAAGGAACACAACATCAATATTAAATAATAATTAACTGGGGATAATCCAACTGGTAATTCTTTTTAGACATCAACACATGTATCCGAGGGCTAATGGGGCATCAGAAAACAAAGCCAAATTGGAAATCTCAATAAACCTACAGAAGATTGTAAAAATACACTAAAATATTCTTTTCTAGCATTGTGACTTTTATTATGCCAAACAATTATTGGAGAGAAGTTTAGGAAAATATTTTGGTTTTTTCCAATATGTTCTTAATTATTTTTTCACAAGATGTTGCAGATAGAATACATTCTCATCATTTTTTTTAAAGTAGAGAAAATAGGCATGACAAATACCAAGAATGACATGTGGGTAAAATATTTAGAAGTTACTTTTATGGCACATTTTGCTTCAATGTGTTAGCCATTAAGAGATATATGTGGAAACAATGAATTTTTTTACATAAAAAGGTTTTAAACTACATAAAGGCTCTTTAATGCTTGAAAGCTCTGTTATATTTTCAGAATCTAGCTTTTATTATTCATGCCAATCCATCATCATTATTATAAAGTAAACAAAAGATCACTCAAAAATGGTACAACTATGATATGCTAGTAGGTCATATTTCAAATAAATAACAAGATTAATTCTTAAAATTGGGCTAGAATCTAGCACTAAATTCCATTTTGCCTAATATTCATTAAAGGTCTATAGAAAAACCTTTGTGAAGTTTTTTATTGCCCTGCTTTGTTTGTTGCCAATTCCTGTCAATTTTGCTTTTGTAAAAACTCTTATATAGGCCCTCTCCTCTGACACTGCCACCAGTCAGCCCATCATCTCAAGCCTTGATTAATTCAATAACCTATTGGTGTGTCTGCTTACATCTTCCCCTGATCTTATCATGAATCTATTCAATAAACCCCAATGTCTGCATAAGAAATGCAGTGGATAAGTGGATAAGTCAGGAAGTTAGGAAGTTCCAAGTGCAAATCCAGCCTTAGACACTTATTAACTGTGTGACCCTGGACAAGTCACTTCACTCCATTTGCTTCAGTTTGCTCAACTGTGAAAATAAGCTGGAGAAGGAAATGACAAACCACTCAATTATCTTTGCGAAGAAAATTCCCAAGTTGTCACAAAGAGTTGACTATGATTGAAAAGTGAATGAACAACAATATGCTTTTTTTACAGATTGTCTAATCTTTTCCTGTTTAATTCTTGAATTAATATTTAATTGTGTTCTATGTATGATGATTAAAGAATCAACTTAACAACTCAGGAAAAATTGCCACATAAGAACTGTAATTCTATTTATCAATTTTTCCCAGTCTTAGTTTCTCAACTATTTCTTTTTGTTAAGGGCTTTTGGCTTGATTATGATAATAAATTATTCATATTTTTGAAAGATCATTACTAAAATATTATATTTAACACTGTAATTTAACTTGACTCAATTTTTACCAGCTAATGCTCTGATTAAGCAAATGACAGTAAAATAAACACTAAACTTTTGGAATTCAAAGAGGGAGGGTGTTAATTGGGTTTTTTTTAATGTAATAAACACATAATTTTTTAAAAAGCAATCTATGAATACATTGAAGAAACATACATTTGCTGATTCTTCTTCTTTTATTAAACACACACATACATTCTTCTTGGTTCCCTTTTTAGCAATGGAATATAAACAAAGCATATCTTCTTATATCCTATAATGTGACTACAGCTTTTTGTCATTTGACTCATTCCATTAACTTTATTCTTATTTCAAAAAGACAGCACATTCAAAAAGCAATGCTAAACTTTAGAAATACTATTTAGGTAGTAAATTAGTTAAAATATCATACTTGTTTATAAAATGAGCACTAAAGAAACCAATTAAATTAATGAGTTTTGTCACTGAGCTATAATACAGAAATATTTGCTATTGACACTAGCCAATGACATACTGTGGTTCCATGACTTTAAAACCACAAAGAAAATCTTTCTTTTAGTTTCTATTCTTTCACATTGCATTCTTTTGTTTTCCTCCTAATTTCAAGGATTCAATGGGACAATTTGCTGTTTTAGAGTTATTATTTGGATTCAACTTTACTGAAGATCTGGCATTATCACATAATTTTATTCTCTCATCAGCAGCCTCTTTGACAGCCATAAGATATAAAATAACAAGCAGTCAGTGTCAGCACTTATAAATCAAGCCCAAAGGTCCCCATGGCATCATGTTATGGCAGCTTATTACTGCTAAGAAAATATCACTCTAGTCTATGTATATAAGGCAATGTTAGCTCCCTAATCACCTGTGCCAAAGTATTATATTTATGAATTTCTAAGAATTCTTGAAAATATAGTCACATTGACAGAACTTCAGGGAGGTTCATGAGGTTCTTCAGACAGATTGACCTGAATTTTTTATCAGTCTGACTCCAAATTCCATTAGAAGGCCTTATTTTCTTGCTATCAATCAATAATCTCAATTCTAGACACTGCTGATTAAGGGTGTCATACACCCTTCTTCTGAACATTAATTATTATTGAATATCATAACTTGACTGAAAAGAGATATCTAATCTCTAATCTTTATAACGAGTGGTCCTATTTGCTGCTACTGTTATTTAGGATTCTTACAAGTAGAGGTTCATGGACTTTGGAAATTAAATGCCTCCTTATAGATAAGATCTAGCTTAATCCTAGTATAGTTCATATCCATGTTTTCACTACCTGTGTTCATGTAGGCAGAGACACAATTTCAAAAGAAAAATTTTAGGCTTTCCTGTGGGATGGAAATAGATAGATGGGGATAGACAGTGATCACTAGAATTGGCAGCATGTAACCTCATCCTTTGACAACAATAACAATAATGTAAGCCTATTTTGTGACTCAAGCCAATTCATTCATTTAGGTCATTTTGATTCGTGGGTTCAAACCTCTTGGTTGATACATAAGATAACTGAGTTCCAAAGAGATGATGTGGCTTGCCCGAAATCAGATACTTATATGGGCTCCTCAATACATTTTTTTTTCTGGTAAGCATTTCTTCTGCTACTTGTTAGCTAGATGTCCTATAACAATCTACAACCCAGACACTGTATCAGGGCAAGCTAGAAGTTCTATCACGTTAATGTTGACCACCTGCTTGAATGAGCCTTGCCTGTAATGCCATTTTTGTATTTCTATAAAATGTGGCTCAAAAGTAGTAGTAGTAAAATTACTTTAAAACTTCTGCTGAAAAAATAATTAAATCTAAACACTACAATATTGGCCCAAAAGAGAAAGAAGAGAAAATCTGCTCTTTGTTGAAGCAAAGGCTACATATACTGTCAGACATGATTGATGTTTTTGTTGGCTTTGCTTAGCTGTTGAGCTTTTTTCTTTTTTAATATTGTTTTTCCAAGAGATGGTTCATTGAGCCCGAGGAAACTTTAAGATACAAGTGATATTTTAAAAAAATAAAAATATCATTAAAGCCATTGTGATGATGTTACACATTTGTATCTTTTATATTTTTCTATCTGACATAATTAAGGAAGTTGATTTAATAATAACAACAGTAATTCACATTTCTGTAGGACTTGAAAGTTGGCAAAATGCTTTTTCTAAGTTACTTTATTTGATTCTCGCAATAATCACATGAGATAATAGGTCTTATTAAACTCTCTCCGGGGAAGAAGAAAGCATGTAACAAGTAAATATCTGAGGCAGGATTTAAAGCTAGTTGACTATCCATTTTGTGGTGCTTTTTCATGATTCTGCTTTTCTATCAGTGAATATATTTCATGTGCATTTTTAATTTTGTGTACTTCCAAACTCTGCCAATAATTATGGTTTTTAAGGATGAATTGACCTTATTTGATATTGACAGTTAAATGTTTGTGACTTACTATAATATCTTGACTATTCATGGTTGGAGAGTGAGGGATGGCACCCATGGTCAACAACATATTGTAGTTCTTAGATGTATGTCTGATCTTTTCTGAATACTTAAGAGTACTTATAAGAAGCTTCTTGTATAAAAAATGGGATGAGTTTAAGTATATATTATATACTTGTGAATCTGCAATATCACCATGGACCTTCCTCACATGCAAAGAGTCATTTTAACCCTCCTTTTTATACCCATTTGGAGAGAAGTACTTACATTTGTTATAAAAATCAAACTGAATTTGTATGAAAAACAAACAAACATATGGTTTGAATTCCCTTAAAGCTGCACATGGCTATATAAATTGATAAAAAACATCCTTGGAAAAAATGTTTGGGATTTTACTCAACATCAAAAATTAAAAATAGCTCATATGTTTGGAAAACCTCACAAACATCCAAGTTTTCCAGTACTTTCACAAGACACAAGTAAGCCTAAATACTTTAAAACATTAAGAAATTATAAATAACCTGGAGCAATAAATCATCTCTAAAATGATCCACAGGAATACATTTATAAAGTTAAATTAAAGAAATAAAAAATAAATCAGGTAAATTCAGGTCTATTCACAAATCCATTGTCAACATTTATTAGTTACAAATTGAGCCCTAGGGATAAGTAGCATAGACAAGTCATCTTCATAGAGTAACTAAAGGTCCTCAATAAGGCACCAAATCTCACTAAAATTTAATGTTTCTATGTTCAAGCTCCAACCATTCTTTAAACCTTAATCTCTCACTTTTTTCTCTACTTGTTTTTCCCCAATTAATAATTTTCTAATCATTTTCGGAAATGTTTAATTTGCTACAAAGAGAAAAGGAAAAAAATTGCAGAAGGCATAAAATCCAGAATGTACTCTTAGGTGATGCTCTGTAATAAACTTTTAACAAGTTATTCCCCCATCTTCAAGTAAAACATTCAAAGAACAAATCTCCCAATTTGATGGGGTCCTAACTTCTCTAAAAAAATCATAACACTTTTTTTTAACTTCTCTTATGCTCTCTTCTCACCCCAATGAACCAGACCTTTTCTGTCTAACTTTCAAGAGGTTCTCTGCATGAAAGTTCCTTTACTCTGTCACCTTCTTGGTTCTTTCACTAAAGAGTTTATTTTAAGACATTATTTTAAGATTGGTTGGAGATTATTCTCATAGTGGTTCTAACTTTCGATACTTCTACTCCACCAATCTTCATTGTATTATGATTATTTTATCACATATCTTATATCCTCTATTATACTGATTCTTTAACTGGAGATTAAGATTCAATTTTTTATCAACTATATTTTCTAGCATAATATGCTACTCATCATGAAACTTAAATAAATACAAAATGAAGGAAAGATAAGGTATTAAGTGTAGTTATTTCTTAACAAAATTGAGAAAGTCTGATGGTAATTTTACAATGGATATTAAAGTGTGGGTTTTTTCTCTTAGTCATTTAAACAATTGAACAAATGTTTGAATTTCCTAAAGACTGATACACTGATTCATTTCCATTGAATTATAAAGTTTAATATTGATTTCATAAAGGATTATGTTGGTCTATTTATCTCTATTTATCAATCAATCATATTGCCCTAAACTAAAATTATGTATGTAATTAAATTAGTTTTACTAGTATAAATTTACTCATAATAAAACTACCATTTTTAGGATATTCTGCCTTTTTTGACAATTTCCATTTAAACTATTTTTAACACTTCAATTTCAGGGGAAAAAAGTGTTTTTATATAAAGAGATCAAAGTAAAACAAAAAAATACCCTATATGTAAAACATTTCATAGCAGTTTGTTTTTTGGTGGTGGCAAGGAATTGAAAATTGATGGGATGGGGGCAGCTGGGTAGCTCAGTGGATTGAGAGCCAGGCCTGGACACGGGAGGTCCTAGGTTCAAATCTGGCCTCAGACACTTCCCAGCTGTGTGACCCTGGGCAAGTCACTTGACCCTCACTGCCCACCCTTACCACTCTTCCACCTAAGAACCAATACACAGAAGTTAAGGGTTTAAAACAAAAAGAAAAAGAAAATTGATGGGATGCTCATCAATTTGAGAAAGACTAAAAAAGTTGTGATAATTAATTTAGTGGATTACTTATATAAGAAATGATGGACAGGATGGTTCAGAAAAATCTGTAAAGAGCTATATGAAATGATGCAAAGTGAAGTGAGAACTAAGTATAAATGATATTGTACAATGATCACCTTAATATTAATGTTGTGTCATCAACTAATCCAATTTAATGAATTTATTCTATGTCTGAAACCCCAAAGGTTTGTACTGTCTATTTCTGTCTTTATGTAGCATCTGAAATTAATATATAATAAGGTGGTTAGCAAGATTCTGATGCTCTAGCTATGTCTACTTTCTTAAAGGGCATGGGATAGAAATTGTAATAAGTGACAGTTGAATCTGAAAATGCATAAAGGAAACACTGAATTGATTAAAAAAGGAGAATAAAGAAAATATTCTTTTAAAACCTTTTAAATAATGAAATATAATAATTCTGCTAGCTTATTCATGTGACATTTTAATACTATGATGAAATTCAAGATTATTTCATTAAACTTTTAGAGTAACTCTGTGTGGTAAGCCTTTTTTTTTAAACCCTCACCTTTTGTCTTGGAATTGATACTAATGTCCAGGGGCACACACCTAAGAAGTATTTTAGGCCAAATTTGAACTCAGTACCTCCTTCACAAGGTGTGTCTCTCTATCCACTGTGTTACCTAGCTGCTTCTGTCTCAGAATTCTTGAAAAAAATCTATGTTTGTAACCAATAAAGAAGCAAAGTTAGGCAACTTTCTTAAGGTCTTTTTGATATTCTAAGAAAAAGCTGAAATTCAAACTCAGCTCTTTTGACTCAAAGACTTTATTGTAAAACTTATGAAAGCTACGGATAACAATACTATAATTTAAATAAATTTGTTTATTTTTAGTGTGGATTCATATTTTACTACCAAAACTACTTAATTATAACTCTTCTAATGAATCACTTTTACTAATGAGTCATAAAACATTCATTAAGTACCTTTTATATGTAAGATATTATGATAAGTGCTGGGGATACAAAGAAAGGCAAAAGACAGTTGTTGTTTTTCTTTTTAGTATTTTTTATTCAAATCTTTTAATTAATTAATTAGTTAATTAATTTACAACATTTTTCCATGGTTATAGGATTCATGTTCTATCCTTCCCCTTCTTCCACCCCCTCCTATAGCCCTTGCACAATTCCACTGGGTTTTACATGTGTCACTGATCAAGAACTATTTTGATATTATTGATATTTACACTAGGGTGATTGTTTAGAGTCTCCATCCCTAATCATATCCTTATCGACCCATGTGATTGAGCAGTTGTTTTTCTTCTCTGTTTCTACTCCCACAGTTTTTTTCTCTGGATGTGGATAGCATTCTTTCTCATAAGTCCCTCAAAATTGTCTTGGATCATTGCATTGCTGCTAGTAGAGGAATCGATTATATTCGATTGTGCCACCGTGTATAAGTCTCTGGGTACAAGGTGCTCCTGGTTCTGCTCCTTTCACTCTATATCAATTCTTGTAGGTCATTCCAGTTCACATGGAATTCCTCCAGTTCATTATTCCTTTGAGTACAATAGTATTATATCAACAACAGATACCACTATTTGTTCAGCCATTCCCCAATTGAAGGGCATGCCCTCTTTTTCCAGTTTTTTTTTTAAGTAGACCATAATATCATCTGCAAAGAGTGATAGCTTGGTCTCCTCATTGCCCATTTTAATACCTTCATTTTCTTTTTCTTCTCTAATTGCTATTGCTAGTAGTACAATGTTAAATAATAGAGATGATAATGGACATCCTTGTTTCACTCTTGATCTTATTGGGAAGGTTTCTAATTTATTCCCATTGAAGATGATGCTTGCTGATGGTTTTAGATACACTGTTTACTATTTTTAGTAAAGGCCCTTCTATTCCTATACTTTCTAGTGTTTTCAATAGGAATGGGTGTTGTATTTTATCAAATGTTTTTTTCTGCATCTATTGAGATAATCATGTGATTTTTGCTGGTTTGCTTGTTGATATGGTCAATTATGTGGATGGTTTTCCTAATGTTGGATCATCCCTGCATTCCTGGTATAAATCCCACCTGATCAAAATAAATAATCCTCGTGATCAATTGCTGTAGTCTTTTTGCCAGTGTTCTATTTAAGATTTTTGCATCTAAAGAAATTCACTAAGGAAATTGGTCTGTATTTTTCTTTCTGTTTTTGGTCTGCCTGGCTTTGGAATCAATACCATATTAGTGTCATAAAAGGAAGTTGGTAGAACTCCTTCTTTGCTTATTATGTCAAATAGTTTGTATAGTATTGGAATTAGTTGTTCTTTGAATGTTTGATAGAATTCACTTTTGAATCCATCAGGCTTTGTGAATTTTTTCTCAGGGAGTTCTTTGATGGCTTGTTCAATTTCTTTTTCTGATATGGGATTATTTAAATACTCTATTTCTTCTTCTGTTAATCTAGGCAATTTATATTTTTGTAGATATTCACCCATTTCTCCTAGATTACTGTATTTATTGCCATATAATTGAGCAAAATAGTTTTTAATCATTTCCTTAATTTCCTTTTCATTAGAGGTGAGGTCTCCCTTTTCATCTTTGATACTGTTAATTTGGTTTTCTTCTTTCCTTTTTTTATTAGATTGACTAGTATTTGTCCATTTTACTTGTTTTTTCAAAGTACCAGCTTCTAGTCTTAATTATTAATTCAATAGTTCTTTTACTTTTGATTTTATTAATTTGTCCTTTAATTTTTAGGATTTCTAATTGAGTTTTCATCTGGATATTTTTAATTTCTTCATTCTAGCTTTTTTATTTGCATACCCAATTCATTGACTTTTGCCCTCCCTAATTTGTTAATATATGCACTCAAGGATATAAATTTCCCCCTGAGTACTGCTTTGGCTGAATCACATAGATTTTGGTAAGAAGTCTCATCATTGTCATTCTCTTCAATGAAATTATTAATTGTTTCTATGATTTGTTCTTTAACTAACTGATTTGGGGGAATCATATTATTTAATTTCCAATTAATTTTTGGTTTGCCTCTCCATGTACCCTTGCTAATAACTATTTTTATTGCATTATGATCTGAAAAGTTTGCACTTATAATTTCTGCTTTTTTGCATTTGTTTTCTATGTTTTTATGTCCTAGTACATGGCCAATCTTTGTGAATGTACCACATGCTACTAACAAGAAGGTGTATTCCTTTTTGTCTCTATTTATTTTCTCCACATGTCTATTAACTACAATTTTTCTAAGATGTTGTTTACTTCTCTTACCTCTTTCTTATTTATTTCTTCATTTGATTTATCTATAGCTGATAGAGGAAGGTTCAGGTCTTCCACTAGTATAGTTTTATTATGTATTTCCTCCTTGAGCTCTCCCAATTTCTCCTTTAGAAATTTGGATGCTATATCATTTGGTGCATACGTGTTGAGTACTGATATTTCCTCATTGTCTATACTAGCTTTTATCAGGATGTACTTACCTTCCCTATCTCTTTTAACTAGATCTATTTTTACTTTGGTTTTGTCAGATATAATGACTATGGCCTTCTTTTTCTCAGTTGATGCCCAATAGATTTTGCTCCAGCTTTTCGCCTCGTGTGTGTGTGTGTGTGTGTGTGTGTGTGTGTGTGTGTTGTGTGTGTGTGTTTCTTGTAGACAACATATGGTAGGATTTTGGTTTCTAATCCATTCTGCTATTTGCTTCCATTTTATGGGTGAATTCATCCCATTCACAGAGTTATTTTTACCAGCTGTGTATTCCCCAACATTTTGATTTCTTCTACTTGTTCTGACCTTTCTTCTTTTATTCTTTCCTCCTATACCAGTGTTTCATTTTTAATCAGTCCCTCTAATCCCCATCTTTATTTTACTCCCCTTTCTGCCCCCTCCCTTCTTATTCCCCTCTGATTTTTCTTTAGGATATTTTTGAGTTACCCCCACTCTCTCCCTCCCTGGTATTATTTCCCTCCCCATCAGTCCATTTGTTGCCCTTCTTCTTCTCTATTGGGCACAAATCAATTCTCTGCCCCAATAGGTCTGATTGTTCTTACCTATTTGAGTCAATTTCAATGTATGTATGACTTAAGTATTTCCTGTCTACAACCTCTTTACCCTTCCAGTGTATTGGTCTTCTCCTCTCCCATCATGAGCTTCTTTATGAAATATAAATTTACCCCATTTTGTCTCTTTTCTCATTTCTCTTAATATTATCCTCTTTTTTACTTCTAGTTTTACATATATTTATACATACATGTATATATCTTGACATTTCATCCTATACAGTTTGTCAATGTTCTCTAAGTATACTTCTCCTAGCTATCTTGATGATGATAATAGTTTTTAAGAGTTACTAATATCATCTTTTCTTATGTGAATATAAATCATTTGAACCTATTGGGTCCCTTAAAAAAAGTTTTAATTTTTTTTTGTTTTTCCCTCCATCTCTTAATTACCTTTTGGTGATTCTCTTGAGTTCTGTGTTTGGACATCAGATTTTCTGTTTGAGTCCTGTCTTTTCTTTATGAATGCTTGGAAGTCATCTATTTTATTAAATGACCATACTTCCCCCTGTAAGAATATAATCAGTTTTATTGGGTAGTTGATTCTTGGTTGTAGGTCTAGTTCCCTTGCTTTCCAGAATATTGTATTCTGGTCCTTCGGTGTAGATGCAGCCAGATCCTGTGTTATCCTAATTGTGGTTCCATGGTATGTGAATGACTTCTTCTTAGCATCTTGTAATATTTTTTCCTTGGTCTATTAGTTCTTGAATTTAGCTATAACATTCATGGGCATTGTCAATTGGGGATTAAATGTAGGAGGTGATGTGTGGATTCTTTCAGTCTTCACTTTCCCCTCTTTTTTGAGAATGTCAGAGCAGTTTTCTTGGATAATCTCCTGTACGATGATGTCCAGACTTTTCTTTTTTTCATGATCTTCCAGTAGTCCAATAATTCTCAAATTGTCTTTCCTGGATCTGTTTTCCAGATCTGAGGTTTTGTCAATGAGGTGTTTCATATTTTCCTCAATTTTTTGTCATAAAGCATTCATTAAGTATCTTTTATGTGTAAGGTATTATGATAAGTGCTGGGGATACAAAGAAAGGCAAAAGACAGTCCTTATTGTTTTTATAAAAAAAAACAGAATTTATATGAACAATGAGATCTCCTGCTAGTGCAGCCTTTCCAAAACAAAACTGTAAAGTCATTTAAACATTTAAAGCAAACTGAATGTCTTGCAATTTTTTCTTAGACCCCAAATATGAATGTATTTTAAATACAACTGTTTACAATTTTTTATCTTGTCTACTCTGACATTGTCTTAGTTGCAAGTAAATATCTGAATTGATTAATATAGATGGAATGTAAATTACTCAGAATAAATCATAATGGATATTGGGAATATTTCCAGATTGCTGGAGGGGGAATACAGTGTAATTGTTCTTGTATTTTGGAATCTGAAACTGAAATTCTATCTTTAACCCCTGGAGAGCCAATACCTTCAAACATCAAAAAGTCGCAAGCCAACATTTTCTCAAGGCCAACTGCTTGGTTAACACTTGTTATTTCTATGCATTTACGTATAGTTTTTTAAAAAGGGATTTATTCCTTCCCAAACTGAGAACTTCCATAATAGTTATCAGAGAAGAAAGATAAAATTGGTAAATCTAATTTGGATCCTACTATTATCAAAAACAAAGACATAGACATTTGTCTGCAGAAAGAAGAGGAAAACTGAGACAAAATACAAAAAAAAATCCAGTTTCTCAATGCAGGTCTATTCATTCTCCACCTATCATGACTGTCATTGTTCAAAGATAAAGAGAAGAAAAGCAATGACCTAATGAACAATTTGTAACAATTAAAGTAGAATCTTGTCTTAAATTGGATATTAAAACCTAACAGCAAAATAAAACTAGAAATAATGAGCAGTTATCTGAAATCAGGGTAAGAAAAAACCCTATTTCTCTTAAGACCACAGAAATATGGAAAGGACTATAAAAAGAACTAAAAGAAAGATGAAAAAAGTCAATGTTAAACCCTTATGAGATTTTTTTCATTAAAAAAGTATATTTTTCATTTTGAAGCATAACAATTTATTATCCTATTATAAAGAACTACAAAGCCATGCTTTTATAAACCATCATGCTATTGTAGTTGAAAAAAGAGGTTACATCTAATAAATTTTAAACTGTTCAATCTGATATGGAAAAATGAATGAATAGTAGACATTGAATCTATTTTCTTTTCAATCTGCTTAATATCTAATGAAGCATTTTCCTATATTTTATCACATTTGTAGTATAATTTTAATAATTAGAAATCATTTTGAAAGGTATGTTCATTGCTTACATTTGTTTATTTAAGCATTTATGTGACACATGGAAAACATTGTATAAGATATTGAAGATATTGTTTACATCTTTAGAGACCTTAATGTGTAATTGACAGCAATTGAAATCAAAGGTCTCTTAACCATTTGTATAGTTAGTGTGTGTGTGTGTGTGTGTGTGTGTGTGTGTGTGTGTGTATACAGATATATATTTAAAAGCAAGTATCCATACTGATGAATCTATGAATGAACTGATGCTGAGTTAAAAAGATTAGTACATCTGACATGAAGTTGAAACTTTCTAAGTGCACTGTCTCTCAGATTAGAATATATAAATATATTGCTTTTACGTTTTCTCTTCTCTAAGTTAAACATCTCCAGTAGTAAACAGATGAATGAATCAAACATCAAAATATTGTTCCCTATCATTTTTACTGACGTGATTTGCACAATAGAAAAAGAATTTTAAACTTCCTTCATTACAAAATGACATTTTCCTGAATATGTTATATAGGCAATTTAGCTACTAATGTATTTGACTATGTTCTGTATAGTTAATATGTTAAGAGCAGTCAGGGTATTATAATCTTTTAAAAGAGGGAAAAGCTAATAAGAGATAATAAGGAAAAATGTTTGTACAAAAATATTTATCGCTGCACTCTTTGTGGTGGCAAAAAACTGGAAAAAGAGGGGATTCCCTTCAATTGGAGAATGGCTGGACAAATTATGTTATCTGATAGTGATGGAATACTATTGTGATGAAAGGAAAATGAACTGGAAGAATTAATTGTGAACTGGAAAGACCTCCAGGAATTGATGCAAATAATGAATTCACACCCTACTTAGTGCTAGGTGAGAAGCCAGAAAGATATTTGGAGAGCTCCACCTTTTTCTAACTCAAGCAGTCAGAAACTTGTGAATTCTTTTAAGAGTTCACACCTTCAGAAACTGTGAACCCTTTTGATGAGAAATTGACCTTCAGAAGGTGAGAAGTCAATCTCACAGACACTTCCCCCTGGGCAGTGCTAGATAATTTGGAAACTGTGATTGGCCTCTGTGAAGAGGGGAGGAGACAAGAAGTCACCATAAAAGCAGGACCTGAATTCAGTCAGGAGAGATGGTCTTGGAGAAGACTGTCTGAAGAGATTGACTTCTGGAGATAGCAAATAGTTTTCCAGATTATTGCTTTTTTTTTCTTCATTACTAGGTTTCACTAAAGAGCTCAAGATATATCTTTGGAACTGTAATTTATTTTTCTATTGTTGGAACAATTGATCAGAATGACTCTAGATTATGTAGTCAAGGCTTTTCCATTCACTTTTGTGCCATTTCAATGGAAAATCCAGTCAGGGTAAGTAGCACAGTATGTGAAGAAAAAACATAAAATGAATTAGTTCTGAGACAGCACTTTTCCTCATATCTAAAGAAGCTAATGTAACCTAAGCATTCTTTTAAAAACAATTAATCCATTAATTAATTAAGAATATTTTTCCATGGTTCCCTCCCCTCTTCCCTCCACCCTCCCAGAGCTGACAAGCAATTCTACTGGGTTATACATGTATCATTGTTCAAAATCTATTTCTATGTTATTAATATTTGCAAAATAATATATTAAATAATTGAATTCCATTCAATATTTAAATAATTCTGTTTTGGCTATAGTTTCCAAATAAAATAGAAAAATAAATGCTATTTCACTCCATACCTAAATAATACACCACCTTTTTACTCACACATAAAAGTTCTATAATTTCACTGATGTATTCTTCTCCATTAACACAGATGAAACTACCCTTTAACATATTAAACAGTCTTCAAAAATTTCTATGTCAAAAATACTTACTTCCTAAAGCAAATCTGATGCTGAAGCTCTCTTAATTCATCCAGGTTGGCCCTAGGAGAGTGATGGCAAATCTTTTAGAGACCAAGTTCCCAGACTAAACCTGCATACCACAGTGATCACCCCCACCTTACTTCAGGCAGGGGAGGGAGGAAGAGCTCCCATTGGACTGCTGGGCAGAGGAGCAGGTCCACATGGAGAGGTGGAGAGAAGCCTCCTCTGGCACACATGTCACATGTTCACCAACCCAGGCCTAGGACAAAAGACCTTGGGTCCAACTACTAAATCTTTTCACTTTAGAAGTAATTCTGTCAGAACTAGGGTTCTACTGATATAGCCTTTGGGAACCAAATGTCTCCTCCAAATCACAATAAGGTATAAGAAAAAATCTTCAATGAAGAGTGTGTTTTCTTCATTTTAATAGTAAAAATCATGAGCTCTTATAAAATATAGGATAATATATTCACATATCCAAAATGAGAAAATACTAGAAAGTCCATCTAAATCTAGATACCTTAACTTACAAATGAGGAAACTGAGGTTCAGGGAGCTTAAATAAATTCCCCAAACTCACACAAAAGCATTAAAGTAACAGTTTGAACTCAAGTTTCCCCATGACAACATTTTCCTCCCCCATTGGGCATACTGTCATTTTCATTTTGTTATGATTATCATTATTTAGTATCATTTCCAAATTTCAAATTACAACCTAATCATTTTGTGACCTGAGCATTGGGTCATTTTGTTATATAACATACCATATATTCTTAGCAGTATAAAAAGATACGGGTCAAAAAAGTAGTTATTCATGTTGAAATAGAGTTTTCAATAATATTTTAGTTATATACTTTAAAATAAACTTAATATGCACATGAATCTGATTAAATCTGGAACCTTAGTTTAATGTTTTAAAGTTGAAAAATGAGATCAAAGGGGTGTAGGTTAATATAATTTAGGACTTGGGGTCCCACCCAGAGGTCCAATTGACCTTTGGACTTGTAGGCTTATAGAGTGGTCAGCATACTATAAGCTCAGAGCTACACTTTGTTACAAGGCTTAAGTAATCAATCATGAAGTTTGGTACATGAGCATATTGTTCATAAGAATTAGTTTTTGAATACACCAACAATACTTTCAAGGTTAGTTCACACTTGAATCTCCAAATTAATTAATGGATATTACTATCTATAATAGTGTTCCTTTTTATCTCAACAGAAGACTCCAATAGAAAATACATATTTTTAAAAATTATCAGGTAACAATGCATATTGGACCTTCTAGGATTCAGTCTGTGGAACATTTAGTTATATAAACTAAATAAATAGGAAAAAATCCATAATTTATAACAAATGGAACCAGGCCAAATATAGTGTTGGAAGTATTTTAAAAGTTTTTATAAATATCTATTGTTTTCACTTGAAAGAAGATATGTATACTACTTACACATAAACACACACATATAAACACATGTAAAACTGGTAACAAAAATGGATATACTGCCAGGGAAATACAGGAAGTTGTTGGCTGTTTTATTTCAAATGAAAATTTGGTGTGTCTGTATGTCATAATTTTCAATAAATCTTATGTGTTTGGAGTTCTTAAAAAATCTTACCTTCCACAAGATAATTATATACATATGTGTTTATATAGACATGTATAAATAATAAGTATTTGAGAATCCAATGCTTAAATTAATGTAAGTTTTAAATCAAACAATGAATAGTTTGTGTTTGACTTTGGGAGAATGTTGAAAAACAAAGAGTAAGCTCTTAGAAATAGGGAAACAGTTACCTATTCTTTTTAGGATTATTTTCATGGACTTAGTTAAATTGAAGCATGGCTGTAAGGTGAAATTAATATAATTCCTGGTAAGCATCCTTATTGAGTACACAAAAATTGCCTAAAAAGTGTAAGGATCTGACAAACTAAATTCTGTTGAAAATCTATGGCAGTATAATAAAAAAATCTTTGGCCCTTCTATTTTGTGAATTAGTACAAATACAATATTTTGTGTGTATGTAGTGCCTTTGTAGTAGAAACATTACTAATAGATTTACTCAGTTCATAAGAACAATCTGGTAAGAATATGCATACAATATTTTTCACAATATTATTTGAAGGAAAGAGATCGAATTTTCTAATACAAATAAAGTGAAAATGGTTCTCCCAATTTGAAGTCCATAGACTACTTATTAAAGATAAAAAGCTGGTTATTTAGCTATATTGGACATGAGGGGATGCAATACTGTGCAACAATGAAATAGAAATTTCAGTGATTGAAAAGCATCCTCTTTCCCTCTTGATAGTATAATAACCTTTTAAATCATTTTTGACATTTGTAAGTTGAGTGAGCTGGAAGCCCTATAAAATCCATGTGGTAATATATGTGGTAAACCTTTTCTAGGGCAGTAATCTCACTGCTTTTTCTAATAGTTCACACTTCATGTAGCCTACTTGTTCCCAAGAGAATTATTTCACTACCTTTGCTGAGCCACTGGTTGATAATGTTCCTTATTATGAGGAAAGCATAAAAGTGCCTTGAGGCAAAGGTTACTAAGCTAAAGATATAACCACCAGCCAATCTTCTGTGACTTTCTTTTTTTCTTTCTAGAGACTATAAAATATGCACATTTGTTATATAAAGAGGGAGCTTTGTGCTTAAAAAAAACCAATATGATAGTGATATTTACTCTACTACAATTGCTAATCTGAGAAGCTCCATCTGGAAAACATATTCTCTATCTCGTCATCATACTAAATCTCTGAAAGAAAGTGGACACTAGTGGCATATGTCCATAGCAGGTTGTTATATTTAATGAGGTAGAATATTTGTAGATTTAACTTTAGAAACATCTAGAAAATGTTGAGTGGAAAATAAATGTAAAGAAATAGTGATTAATTAGTTCATTTTCCTTCAGCTAATCTTTCAGTTTCATTTGGAGAGAAATCCCTACACCACCCAAAACTGTGGAACTCCACTCAAATTTACTAGAAAATTAATGTGCTGTTTTAATACTAATTATTCTCTGAACAAAAGATAAAAAAATGTTCTGCTGCTAAAAGGCCACATTAAAAAAATGCTTCAATCATGCCTTCTGAAATAGTCTTTTGAAATTATCATGAAGACCATAATTGGTTAGAATCTTTTACATTT
Source organism: Gracilinanus agilis (assembly GCF_016433145.1). Lineage (NCBI taxonomy): Eukaryota > Metazoa > Chordata > Mammalia > Didelphimorphia > Didelphidae > Gracilinanus > Gracilinanus agilis. The sequence continues at coordinate 427,263,685 of NC_058132.1, read as the reverse complement.
GAATGAATTTAACATATATTTATTCACTCTTATTGACTCATTCATTCCAATATTATGTAAAATGTGCCTACTTTAGATTTTTACTGATGTTGTTCAGTCATTTTACTCATGTCTGACTCTTTGTGACTCCATTTGGACTTTTCTTGACAAAGATACTGGAGTGATTTGGAATTTCCTTCTCTAGTTGAATTCATAGATGAGGAAACTGAGACAAACATGGTTAAGAGACTTGCCAAAGGTCACACAGCTAGCAAGTGTCTAAAGGCTTTGAACTCAGGGCTTCCTGATTCCAGGGCCTGTGTACTATCCCTTTGCCACTTAGTTGCCAGGGTAATTGCTTATGTCCACCTCTACTTATATGAGTAACCTTCTAAATGTCAACCGTTTCTATTTCTGTTTTTCCCAGAAACAATAACTTAAAATCATAGAACTTTGAGAATGAAGGATACATTGATTATCTGCATCCTTCATTTTCCACAAGGTTATAAAATGGCTTACCTTCTTGCCATATCTGCTGGCATAATCAAGTTTACAACCCAGTAAAAATATACATAATACTTCCTATGCTACTCTCTATCTTTTGTTGGTTTTAAACTTTTCCTTTATCCATATATCTGACAGGAAAAAATTTCCATGTTCCCTTAATTTGCTTACGATATTACCCTGTTTAAATTAAATGGTTATCATTTTGACCTTATCTTGGTGAGATATTGGTCTATGCCTAGTTTCTGCCAAATTGCTGTCTAATTTTCAAGCCACTTTTTTTTTTAAACCCTTAACTTTCTGTGTATTGACTTATAGGTGGAAGATTGGTAAGGGTAGGCAATGGGGGTCAAGTGACTTGCCCAGGGTCACACAGCTGGGAAGTGTCTGAGGCCGGATTTGAACCTAGGACCTCCTGTCTCTAGGCCCGGCTCTCAATCCACTGAGCTACCCAGCTGCCCCCTCAAGCCACTTTTGGAAAATGGTGATATCTTACCCCACAAGCTTAGATTCGAGAGTTTATCAAACACTAGACAATAGTCATTTCCCACTGTATATTATGTATCTTAATCTATTTCACTGAAGCAGCACTCTGTTTCTTAGCCACTATCAGATTGTTTTGATGATTCGTATTTTAATATAGTTTAAACTATTTGAAATATTGGTATATGGCTTTTTATTCCTCAGGAAATATAGGAGACATAAAAGCTGAATACATTAATTTCTCATTTTAAAGAAAGTTATTTTCCAAAATTTAGAATGTACTGAGACTGTTTTAAGTTTCAGCTAGAAATAAAATTTAAATAAAAAATGTAAGTCTATTCACTCCCCAAACATGTTTTAAACATATAACATCAACTTCAAGACCCTCTCCAAGGAATATGAGGATATTTTTACTCTATCTTTAAAAGGAAATGTAATTTTAGGAAAAGGCAGTTTAACTTTCATTTTGGAGTTTATTAATTGTGATGACTAAGAAATAGACCGATAGGACTGAGAAAAGGAACTAAAGGAATTTATTTTATGAGATAATTGTTTTAACTCTTTTCTTACAAAGAAAATTTGAAGAGAGAATTGGATAAGTGTTTTTGCTTTGTTTTAGAGAATGACTGGCAGGACTATATTCCCAGATTTGAGAAGTTACCAGTAGCAAAGATGGCTAGAAGTGACTGATTGTTACCTTTCTTTCAGCTGATACATTATGAATTTATATCATGGAATTTTCCATGAACCACATTTCTTTTCTAATATCCCTTACCTTCCATCTCAGTATCAATCCTGTGGTTCTAAGGCAGAAGAACAGTTACTGCTAAATAATGGGGTGATTTGCCCAAGGTCACATCAGTAAGAAGTGTCTGAGGCCAGATTTGAACTTGGGACTTCCCCTTCTCTGGTCCTGGCTCTCAATCCACTGAGCCACCTAGCTGTCCCTATGAACCACATTTCTACATGGATAAATTTTCCATGAACTATCTTACTATACACAGATGTAACACAGAGTAAGTCTGTTTGCAGGAAAGAGATCATCAGGAGCCTGCAGCGGACTCCAGCTCACTCCCAGACACTGTTATACTGTTCATTGGCTCATCTTGCTGAGCTGTTCAACACGAACTCTACCTGAATCAGCCTAAGCTGGCTTAAATTATCTTTTTGGTCAGCTACTACAACCAAATATTCTGAAATGTAATCCTTCTGTGTTCTACCTGTCCATGGAAAAAGTTTGCATAATCTCTACCCATAATTCCTTCCCAAAAAACCCTTTTATGGATGGCAAACATAAATTGCTTCTACTCTTCTCAGACAGGGGATTTGAATCTGGATGTACTCCAGAAAGCATGTTTAATTATTTTCCTTTTTGATAAATAATGTTTTTAATTCATCCAGGATTCCTCTATACTTGAGGGGTAGGTTTTTCATGTTGATAGCCTTTATGTCCATATTTTTTGTTATACTGTTAAAAAATGACCAGTTACCCTGATGATTAAACCTAGGGAATTAAGAGGGTCATCATAAAAAGAAATATAGTGAAAGTTTGTGTGTGGGGGAGAGTTACATTATTTTATTTAATAAATAATATTTTATTAGTTGGGGTGGGACTGAGAGCTAATTGATTACTCAATGAGAGATGTAATTTTTTTAAAAAACGACCTTCTGTCTTTGAATTGACACTGAGTATCATTTCTAAGGCAAAGAGTATAAAAGGTTAGGCAATTGGGATTAAGTGATATGCCCAATATCACACTGATATAAAGTGTCTGAGGTCATATTTGAACATAAGTCCTCCTTACTCCAGATGTGGCTTTCCATACACTAAGCCACCCTGTTAAGGATTAAATTTTTGGTAGGAGTTTGACAAAAATGAAGAGAGCAGTTTGATAAAACACAGAACACTTAGTTTATTTTGGGAAGAAGTTCAGATAGAAAATAGGAAGAAGGAAAGTGAGATTATTACTCTAATATCTTCTAACTATACCTAAAATCTTAATCCTAATTAAAATTTCTAAAAAACCCTAATCTGTCGTTGAGGACAGGTTCTTCTGCCTGACCCAGGTCAGGCGTAACTTATCTACATTGCCTACCTAAAATTATATTCGCTAACTATCTAAGCTAATCAATAAATATTTATCACCTACAACCTCCTTAAATCTGGTTTCATATATCCCAACTGTGAATCTTCCAACTGCCAGTCTGACTGAGATACCCCTGAAAGGTTGCAATCTTACTAGTTAATAAGGCAATATGAAAAAAAATTCCTATGCTGCCTAAGAAACTATAAAAAAGATAAATATGAAAATCAACCCAAAAGAATAAGGGAATGGTTTTTAAAACTGCTATGTATTAAAACAAACAAATACCTAAAGCTAATTTCATCTCATGAAGTATTTAGGAGGCATTTTAGACTTTGGTTTGAAACAAAAGGAAATAAAGCTGTAACTTCCTTGGACATACTCAAAAACATTTTCTAAATATGACTTTAATCTCCTATTGATAATCTATTTCAACAATTTTCTTATAAATTTTCTTAAGATTTGAGGACATTTTATATATTTTTCCAGAAAATACATAAAAGCTACTATTCATTTCAACTACAAGAATGAAACTATTACATTGTTAAGGTTATAAAAATATTTTGTATTTCATATTTCCTCTTCCCTAAATTTGCCATCTGTTTCAGTAAAACATTGGGAAATTGTAGAATAACCTTGGGATCTAAGAGGACCTAAGAGACAGAGTATCTGCCTCTGTGTATATATCAGAGATATGGAGGGGATGGATGGACAGAGATGGAAACTTTAGTCCTTTACAAATTGGTTACTAGAGGATAGAAGAAGGAGAATTTATTACTAAGGGAGGTCAAATGAATAACAACTAAATATGCATGCAACTTAAAAAACTAGGAAATGAACAAATTAAAAATCCTCAGATGAAAACTAAATTAGGAATACTAAAAATCAAAGGAGAAATTAATAAAATTGAAAGTAAAAGAACTATTGAATTAATAAATAAGACCAGAAGCTGGTATTTTGAAAAAACAGATAAAATAGACAAAGTATTGGTTAATCTAATTAAAAAAGGAAAGATGAAAACCAAATTAATAGTATCAAAGATGAAAAAAGGAGACCTCACCTCTAATGAAGAGGAAGTTAAGGCAATCATTAAAAACTATTTTGCCCAATTATATAGCAATAAATTTAACAATCTAGGTAATATGGATGAATATTTGCAAAAATATAAATTGCCTAGATTAACAGCAGAAGAAATAGAATACTTAAATAATCCCATATCAGAAAAAGAAATTAAACAGACCATTAAAGAACTCCCTAAGAAAAAATCACCAGGGCCTGATGGATTCACAAGTGAATTAAACATTCAAAGAACAAATAATCCCAATACTACACAAATTATTTGATATAATAAGCAAAGAAGGAATCTTACCAAACTCCTTTTTTGACACAAATATGATACTGATTCCAAAGCCAGGAAGATCAAAAACAGAGAAAGAAAATTACAGACCAATCTCCCTAATGAACATAGATGAAAAAATTTTAAATAGAATACTAACAAAAAGACTCCAGCGAGTGATAAAGAGAGTTATTCATCATAATCAGATGGGATTTATACCAGGAATGCAAAGATGGTTCAACATTTGGAAAACCATCCACATAATTGACCATATCAACAAGCAAACCAACAAAAATCATGTGATTATCTCAATAGATGCTGAAAAATCCTTTGACAAAATACAGCATCCATTCCTATTGAAAACACTGAAAAGAACAGGAATAAAAGGACCTTTCCTAAAAATAATAAACAGTATATACCTAAAACCATCTACAAGCATCATATGCAATGGGGATAAATTAGAAGCCTTTCCAATAAGATCAGATGTGAAACAAGGATGCCCATTATCACCTCTTTTATTTAACATTGTATTAGAGACACTAGCAGTAGCAATTAGAGAAAAAAAGGAATTGAAGGTATTAAAATAGGCAAGGAGGAGACTAAGCTATCATTCTTTGCAGATGATATGATGGTCTACTTAAAAAATCCTAGAGAATCAACTAAGAAGCTGGTACAAATAATCAACAACTTTAGCAAAGTTGCAGGATACAAAATAAATGCACATAAATCATCAGCATTTCTATATATTTCCAACACATCACAGCAGCAAGAGGTAGAAAGAGAAATACCATTTAAAATCACCCTAGACAATATAAAATACTTAGGAATCTATCTACCAAAACAAATACAGGAATTATACAAACATAACTACAAAACACTTTCCAAAAAAATAAAACTAGATCTAAACAATTGGAAAAACATTGAGTGCTCATGGGTAGGACAAGCTAACATAATAAAAATGACAATTCTACCCAAATTAATTTATGTATTTAGTGTCATACCTATCAAACTACCAAAAACATTTTTACTACATTAGAAAAAACTATAACAAAGTTCATTTGGAAGAACAAAAGATCAAGAATATCAAGGGAAATAATGAAAAAAATGTAAAGGAAGGTGGCTTAGCAGTACCAGATATTAAGTTATACTATAAAGCAGCTGTCATCAAAACAATATGGTACTGGCTAAGAGGAAGATCAGTGGAATAGACTTGGGGTAAGTGATGTCAACAAGACAGTGTATGATAAACCCAAAGAGTCCAACTTTTTGGACAAAAATCCACTATTTGACAAAAACTGCTGGGAAAATTGGAAAACAATATGGGAGAGATTAGGTTTAGATCAACATCTCACACCCTACACGAAGATAAATTCAGAATGGGTGAAAGTCTTGAATATAAAGAAGGAAACTATAAGTAAATTAGGTGAACACAGAATAGTATACTTGTCAGATCTCTGGGAAAGGAAAGATTTTAAAACCAAGCAAGAGTTAGAGAAAATTACAAAATGTAAAATAAATAAGTTTTATTATATTAAATTAAAAAGTTTGGTACAAGGGAAAATAATGCAACCAAAATCAGAAGGGAAACAAAAAATGGGAAAAATCTTTATAACAAAAAATTCTGACAGAGGTCTAATTACTTAAATATACAAGGAGCTAAGTCAATTGTATAAAAAAATCAAGCCATTCCCCAATTAATAAATGGGCAAGAGACATGAATAGGCAATTTTCAGGTAAAGAAATAAAAAGTATCAATAAGTACATGAGAAAATGTTTCAAATCTCTAATAATTAGAGAAATGCAAATCAAAACAACTCTGAGGTATCACCTCACACCTAGCAGATTGGCTAAAATGATAGCAGGGGAAAGTAATGAATGTTGGAGGGGATGTGGCAAAATTGGGATGTTAATACATTGCTGGTGGAGTTGTGAACTGATCCAACCATTCTGGAGGGCAATTTGGAACTATGCCCAAAGAGCGATAAAAGAATGCCTGCCCTTTGATCCAGCCATACCATTGCTGGGTTTGTACCCCAAAGAGATCATAGATAAACAGACTTGCACAAAAATATGCTCTTTGTGGTGGCAAAAAACTGGAAAGCAAGGGTATGCCCTTCAATTGGGGAATGGCTGAACAAATTGTGGTATATGTTGGTGATGGAATACTATTGTGCTCAAAGGAATAATAAACTGGAAGAATTCCATGTGAACTGGAAAGACCTCCAGGAATTGATGCAGAGTGAAAGGAGCAGAACCAGAAGAACATTGTAGACAGAGACTGATATATTATGGTAAAATCGAATGTAATGGACATCTGTACTAGCAGCAATGCAATGACCCAAGACAATTCGGAGGGATTTATGGAAAGAAACACTATCCACATTCAGAGGAAGAACTGCAGGAGTAGAAACACAGAAGAAAAACAACTGACTGGACACTTGGGTTGATGAGAACATGATTGGGGATGTAGACTTGAAAAGACCACACCCATGTAACTATCAATAATGTGTAAATAAGTCTTGACTGACCACACCAGTGGAAATGGGAATTAGCTACAGCGGGGGTGGGGGGTGAGTCGGGGGATTGAGGGGGTGAAGGGGGTGAAGGGTAAAGTAAAAACATGACTTATGTAACCAGGGAAATTTTTTCTAAAAATAAAAAATTATTTAAAAAAAAACAGTGGAAATACGCATCAGCCATGGGGGGCGGGGAGCTGGGGGGGCGGGTAAAGGGGAAAGTAAGAGCATGAATTATGTAAAAGTAAAAAGTAGTGCAAAAAATAATAATAAAATAAAATGTATGTATTAAAAAAACAACTAAACAGAGGTAGCAATGAAAAGATAACAGAATTGGAATAAGAAAATGTAGATTCAAAATGCAAGTCTATCATTTATAAGTATATGATCCTGAGAAAGTGACTTAACATATTCGAGTTTCAGTTTCCTCAATGACATTGATGTTATTTAGATATTATTTAGTTCTCATTTAACTCTAAAAATTATATGAAATTCCTGAGTTGTTGATGCAAGAAACATATTTCAAAATAATTAATATTCTAATTTTAGTCATGAAAAACTGACATAAAGACAGTGTGGTAGAATAAAAAATAGTTCCCCCTGATACATATGCAAACATTTTTTTAACCTGTAAATTGGGTAGAAACACATAGGAATTCCTTGTTTAACATAGTTGTGAGGAAAATATTTTGTAAGGTATGAAATGCCATGGATTATGATGATTATGATAATGTCAAGTGTCTTTGTATTGTGTTGTGTTAGACTAGAGAATTCAAATTAGTGGAGAGAAGAAGCTACAGTGTGGAAGCCAATACATATGTGGGCAGCTCATCTATAGTTCTGATATTCTTAGAAGGTTGTTTAAGATACTTGCATATGGTAACACAGTAAATATGCATCAGAAATGGAACTTGAAAAAGACCTTAATTAGAAAGCTAATCCTCTAAGCTGTTAAACTCATGAAATAATTAAGAAATATTATCTGAATGGAGGGTCATAATTCTTTGTCTTCTCCTGAACTGAATATAGCAGAATGCCCTATGTATCATATCTAAGACTTTATTCAAGACTGAAAATCAGTGTTTCTAGCTCAGTAATTGCAAAATCAAAAATTCCAAAAACTACTATAAAATAGCCTCTAAAATTAGGAAAAACAGATGGTGAAGGCCACTAAACTCATCATCCTTTCATTTTACTTATTTCAGTTAGAAGAGATAGCTGTCACTTTGGTTCTTTTCCTAGGTTTTCAGTCAGAGCCTTCATTAGAAACTAGGATTGCTGGGTTTGAACCCCAAAGAAATCATAGATGAACAGACTTGTACAAAGATATTTATAGCCACACTGTGGTGGCAAAAAACTGGAAAACAAGGGTGTGCCCTTCAATTGGGGAATGGCTGAAAAAATTGTGGTATATGCTGGTGATGGAATACTATTGTGATGAAAGGAGTAATCAATTGGAGGAATTCCATGTGAACTGGAAAGACCTCCAGGAAATGATGCAGAGTGAAAGGAGCAGAGCCAGAAGAACATTGTACACAGAGACTGATACACTGGTAAAATAGAATATAATGGACGTCTGTACTACCAGTAATACAATGACCCAGGATAATTCTGAGGAGATTTGTGGAAAAGAACACTACCCACATTCAGAGGAAGAACTACAGAAGTGGAAACACAGAAGAAAAGCAACTGCTTGAACACATGGGTTGATGTGGACATGGTTGGGGATGTAGGTTTGAAACGACCACACCAGTGCAACTATCAATAACATGTAAATAAGTCTTGCCTAATGACACATGTTAAAACCAGTGGAAATGTGCTTTGGATATTGGGGTGGGGGGGTGAAGGCGGGGAAGAAGGGGAAAGTAAAAACATGAATCATGTAACCATGGAAACTTTTTCTAAAAAAATAAAATATTTAAATCTCAAAAAAGATATACATAACTCAAAGGCAAAAAAAAAAAGAAACTAGGATTTTTTGAGTTGTCATTTTTATTATATATATTATTTTATGTAATATAAATATGTAGTGAATTATAATATTCTTGGCCAAGAGAAATAAATTCTCACATTGACAATGTCCAAAAATATATGCATTATTCTTTTTTTTTTACTCTATAATTGCATTCTACCTTACAGCCCAAGAAGACAGGTAATATGACAGAGGCTGGACATATATGTGTATCCTTTATAGATCATAATGATTAGCATTTCGGCACACACCTCTCAATCTGGAAAATCCACATACAATTTTTAGGCTCTTCCTTTGTACCAGAGAAATATGAATTTTTCTTTTTTTTCTTTCAAGGAATGTTTACAATTCCTTATATGATTTTATGAATTATTAAATTTTTCAAGATATCTTTACATGTCTAGACTTTTTATGTTATCTGCTGGATTTAATGTTGATTTCACAATCTTTCAATTTTTACTTATTTTAACTTTTAAAAATAGTGTATATTTATGTAATTAAAAGATAAAAAATGTTAATATTAAAATATATACATATATATACATATACATGTACATATATAGCCTATCTGAGCTTCTAAATTTTTTATGTGCCATTTGAAACTTTTCTAAACTTCTCCCAAATTCCCATTAAACTTCTTATGCCAACTACTCATGATATATTGAAATCATGATGGGGAGAGATCAATGTAGAATTGAAACCTGTATTATCATAAAGTATATATTTCCCTATTCATCATATTATGAAACAAGACACATTGCTTACATTAGATAAAAATTCATGGAGGAAATAAAGTGAAGAATGGTATATTTCAATTTGCATTCATACTCCTCCATCTGTTCCCGTTCTTTAGCAGTGAATATAATTTTTACTCAGGAAAGTTGTCTTGGATCTTTGACTTGTTGATAATAGTTAAGACATTCACAGTTGGTCATATAATATGTTATTATTGTTACTTTGTGCATTGTCTCCCTGTTCTGCTCACTTATCTTTGCATCACTTCATAGAAGTCCATTTTTTGTGATCATCTTGTTTATCATTTCTCGTTCAGATATTCCCTAATTGCTGGAAATTCTTTCATTTTCTAGTTCTTTGCTATCACAGAAAGAGCTGCTATAAATAATTTAGAATATATAGTTTCTTTTCCTGTTTCCTTGTTTACTTTAGGAAATTAACCTAATAGAAGTACTGCTGAGACAAAAGCTATACAGTTTTATAGCTCTGAGTATCATTCCAGGTTGCTCTCCAAAATGGTTGGATAAGTTCATAGTTTCACCAAAAATGTCCCCATTTTTTCACATTTCCTCACTTCCCTCCAACATTTGCTTTTTACTCTTTTATCATTTTAGCCAATTTGTAAGTGTGACATGCTATCTCACAGATGTTTTGATTTGCAATTTTCTAGTCAGTAATGATTTAGAGTATTTTCCCCATATGGTTATATATAGCTTTGAGTTCTTCCAAAAGTTCTTTTTATACCTTTTGACCATTTATCAGTTGAGGAATGGCTCATATTCTTATATATTTGACAAAGTTCTCTATATATTTTAAATATGAGATCTCCAGCTGATAAACTATCTATAATTTCCCCCATCTTATTGCTTTCTAATTTTGGCAAATTAATTTTACTTGTACAAAAATGTTCAATTTATCATATTCAAAATTATCTATTTTACATTTCACAATGCTTTCTCATTGCTTGTTTATTCATTAGTTTTTCTCCTATCCTTAAATTTCATAGGTAATATGTTCTTCAAAATGAATTCTGGAGTGGCAGAAACTAGTATTACTTTAAATTCTGGGTGGCTCGTCTGAACTAGAGCTCAACTCTCCTTATTGCTTATATCCATTTGTCTCAGGCAGCTTACACACACGGCATCTGTCACATAATTAAGAGCAACGTAGAAATTATATTTCCAAAGCTTCCATCCCTTTTCTCTAAGAATACAATTCATTTAAAATAAGCTCTAATTTATTTTTTGCTTTGACTCTATACTAAAACCCCTGAGATAGTGAAAACTTTATAGCATGTATAATATATGTGTGTTTGTATGTATGTATGTATCTCCTATAACATAAAAAGCATGCTGGCTAATTTATTTTTTAGGAAAATCCAATTAATTCAGTAAATAATTAGGACTCTGTTAACATTTTTGGCACACACTGACATTATTTGTAAAGCTGATAAACTCTTCTGCCTTCATCATGATAACTTGTCTTTTAGCAGTAAATTATGAATTTAAATTTGTGTATTTTCTGTTTCATAGCATTTTTTTCAACATTTTCAAATACACATAACAAAAGTACTGTTTTCTATATACCAGCACAAGGGAAAACTATGACCTGGGTAAAAATACAACTGGGAGGCTCTTTCTTCCTCAAAGAGTTGAAGAGAAAAGGAAACAATGGCATATAATGCAGAGTAGTTTTGAAGTACCAAATAAGAGAGAAATATGAGTTTATGATGGAGAACCTAATTCTTAAGCAAGTAGGAAAGTTTTCCTGAGAGGGATGTTGAAGGGAATATTCTAAGAGGACTAAGGGGAAAAGAGAGATTTGGAATAGTTCCTAGAGGATTATTTCATCAAGGAAGGATAAAAGTTCTGCTAAGCAATCATAAGGATCCCAATGAAGATATAATATAAATTTGTGGCGAATCAGCTGATTATCTAGCTTTTCCCCAGCACTTTTTAGTAGTATATAAGGAGTAGCAAAGAAAGCAGAGTAAGCCAAGGTAGGAAAACTGCAAGCCAAAAGTAGTGATAGGGCATATGGGCAAAGGATTTGAGAGTTGAGGATAAAGAACAATTGAATTAGTAAACCACAATGTCATGACTGTAAAGAGAAAAACAAGTTAAAACAGAGTCAGGATGATAGATTAAAATGATGGTAGGCAGATTAGAGTTTGAGGCATGAACATTTTTCCCCCTAGGGATAGATTGAAGATACCTGAGCAAGTCCACAGACCCAGCTGATCTCAACCCTCCAAAAACCTTTCATATTAATACTGAGTTCTAAATCAGCAAAAGTCACAAAAAAAGGAATGAAACAATTTTATGGGCTACAGAAACTTATAATGTTACCAGGAGGAGTCTGTTGCACCAGGGTAGGAGTGCCTTAAAGACATCAGTCTTTAGGGTAGCTGAATAAGCAGCAAAGTCTTCTGGAGCTCTCAGCCACAGATAAGAAGGGACTCAGAAAACTGCTGAGAAGGAGGCTACAGGAGTTCCTTTGCTGCCTCTGGGTGCAGAACTCTATTGCACTGCTCGTAAGCAGATCCAGGTCATAGTACAAGTAGCAGTTCCAGTGTGAGGTGGAGTACTAACACACACCAGTACTTTCAGCCTCAGGGGAACAGAGGACCATGGTCATAGTTCCAAGGAGGAAAAGAGTACTTGTTATTGTTCACAGATCAGAGCCCAAGTTGGGAAAGTATTAAATACATCAAACCACCTTGAAAGAACAGAAAAAAAAAGCTGGCCCTGAGGGCAACTGGGTAAATAACCAGAAACCAGAAACTCTGAACAGTGCTGCCTTTACCACAGAAATGGTGCTTGCCTGAAACATTTTTTTGAGTTAAAAGACAAAAAAAAAGCCTGGAAAATGAGCAAAATAAAAAGAAAGAAACAACATAGAAAGTTATCTTGCTAACAGGGAAAACCAAAATAGAAACTCAAAAGACAATAAAGTCAATATTACTATATCTAAAGCCTCCAAGAAAAAATAGGAATTACTTTCAAGCCCAAAATGAATTAATGGATATCAAAAGAATTTATAAATCAAATACAAGAGGGTAGAAGAAAAATGGGGAAATAAATAAGAGTGATGCAAGAAAGAAAAAAAAGAGCCACTAGCTTGGTAAAGGAGGAAAAATAAAATATCAAGAGAAATAATACCTCAAAAAATAGAATAGGCCAAATGGAAAAGGAGGCACATAAGTTCAATGTTGAAAATAATTTCTTAAAATTTAGTATTTGGTAAAAAAAATGTAAAGGTCAAAAGAAGAAAAAAAAGAAGAAAATGAATATCTCAATAGAAAAACAATTAATGAAGGTGGAATTCTGGGAAGATGGCACCTTAGACAGAGCAAATCTTAAAACCTCTGCACCCTTACACACCGAGATAGAAAACAATGTGCTTTGAGAAGAAGGAGGAACAAATCTAAAAATGGGACCTTGCTGCTGCACAACTAAAGAGGCACGCCAAGAAAAAGGCTTCAATTCTTGAACTGTCCAGTCTGAGGGTATAGAAGGGGAATCTCAGGACACTGCCCCCATGTGCTGTGCGGAGTCTCCAGTGGCCCATGAAATCTCAGGGCCAGTGGGCACACTGGCCCAGAGAGAAGGCCTTGCTGGGGCTGGACTCGGGGAGTTGAACACAGACACTGGAGAGGTGATTGGAGGAGAAAACCAGAGAAACACAGCAAAAACGCCAGGAAGAAGGAGGCTTAGAGAGAGCCAAACCTCAGACAGCTTGGCTTCCTCACACTGAGATAGAGAACGAAGGGCTTCAAAAGGAAAGAAAACCAGATCAAACAGAAGGACAGCAATGCAGGGGGACCCTACTGCTGGACAGCTCAGCTCAAGGAAAATGCTCCTTCTTATCCTCCCAAGTTTCCTTTTTTGATTGGTTGTTTATTTTTTTCTCCTCTTGAGGTTTTAACCTCAGGGCAGATTAAGAAGTAAGGACTAATCCAATCAATACAGGCTAAATACCAACAATTGGAAAGACAAGAAGTCTTCAAAGGGCAGAGAAAGTAACTACAAACATCCAGTGCCTGCTGGGAGAAGATCTTTCATCAAAGATCATTAAATACATCTGTTCAAACTAGAACAAAAAAAAAGAAAAAATATTAGTAAACAACAGAAAAAAGAGAAAAGAAATGACAATTGACATCTTCTTTCAAGGAAGTGAAAAGAGAGCAAATGAAATAGAAATAGAAGAAGATGAAGAAGTTCCAGCGAATTGGACACAAGCTTTGGAAGATCTCAAAATTCAATTAACTCAAGAACTTCAGGAACTCAAAAAGCAATCAAGAGAGGCAATTGAGGCTGAAGACAATTTGAAAAAGAAAACACATGAACTAAAACTCAAAGAAAGAATAACATACATTCAACTTGGTATAGAAATCTATCTTACCCTATAGGAAAGTAGGAGAAGGACATAAGAAATAAGAAGGGTTGAGAGAAGAGAGAGCATATTGGGGTAGAAGTTGGTCAGAAGCAAAACACTTTTGAGGAAAGAACAGAATGAAGGGAGATAGGGTAGTATTATCAGGTGGAAAATAGGATGAAGGGGAAAATTTACAGCAAATTTCTCTAATAAAAGCCTCATTTCTCAAACATATTAAGATGTCAAATATAAAAGCTTTTCCCCAATTGCTACATGATCAAAGTATATAAACCAACAGTTCTCAAACAACTTTCTATAATCATGTGAAAACTGCTCTAAATTCCTCTTAAATACAAATTAAAATAATTCTCAATTATTGCCTAATGTCTATTAGATCTGCAATTATAACAGAAAAGGAAAAGGGAAAAACCCTTGGGAGGGGATTTGGGAAAATCAAAATAATAATGCACGTTTTTGGGGAGCTGTGAATTGATTCAACCATTCTAGAAAGCAATTACAAACTATGCCCAAAGGGCTATAAAACAGTATATATCCTTTGACACGATAATACCATTAATAGGTTTGTACCCCAAAGAGATAAAAAAATGACCTCTATGTAATGCAATTCCTTTAGGGGGCTCTCTCTTTGTGTATCTGAGTATGAAGGGAGAGGGAAAAGGACCAGATGGCCAGATTTAGACTAGTTTATATAGACAAACTGAGTAAATTTAAAGCCCACTAAGAGATAGTAATAAAAAGGAATAGTAGTGAGTTGACAAATTCTTTTTGGCCACTGTATTGAAGCACAGGGGTGAAAGAGAATCTATAAGAAAGTTTACAAGAATTCAATGTCTTCTAGTTAGATCAAGGGACTTGTAAGTAATAAAGTATGAAAAGATTATGAGAAAAGGAGTTCCCTATTCCCCTTCACATTAAACACACTACCTTACTCTTTTTTTTTTTTTGTACATTTGAACGCAGTTGGAGAATTCATTTTGTTTTATAATAATTGCATAGAAACTAAGAATGGTAAATACCTTGAAGTGAAGGGGATCTGCAAAATTTCTTTCCCACTATTCTTGATGTGGATAGTTTAAGCCTTATGGCAATTTTGTGTGAAGTAAAATTTCTAGAAATTGCGGTTTGAAATTTCTGCCAAATGAAACTAAAGTTTTTATAACATTTGAACAAAGCTGTTAAATCTAGCTTTTAAATTTTTGTAGTAATCACTCACATCTAGGAAGGCACCTATGAGTGGAAAGATCACTCAGATTTATGCTTGCTCCTATGACTTCAGGCAAATCATTTGGCTTTTGAGTTTCAATTTCTTAATCTGTATATAAAGTTTATTGCTACATGATCTATGCAGGAAAGACTTTAAAAATTCTTAAATTCTTAAATGACAGTGAAAATTAGCTAGGGAAAATGTCCCAAACAGCATCCAGAGGGTAGAAATTCTTCTTCTGACTTCTGTCTCTACAAATAGAAGGAATCATACAGTATTTATCAAAGAAGTACTTACTATTTCTATCAACTATTTTAAAGGCACCCATACCTAATACAGAAGAGAATTTTCCTATGTTATTATTAAATTTTATTTATTACTAATAAGATATAGAAACAATTTTTGACAACTCTTTTCTAAAATTTTGTCATTCTGATTCTCTGCCTCCTTGTTTCCCTCCTCTCCCTGAGGTGATAAATAGGCAGATATAAGTTATACCAGTGTTTTCATGCAATACATATTTCCAAATTCTCTATATCATGACTGAAGAAACATATCATGTACACAATTTAAAAATCATGAAGGAAATAAAGCATTTGGGGTGGCATCCTCTGCTCTGCAATCAAATTCCAACAGCCATTCCCCAATTGATAAATGGGCAAGAGACATGAATAGACAATTTTCCGGTAAAGAAATCAAAATCAAAATCAAAAGTATCAATAAGCACATGAGAAAGTGTTCTAAATCTCTAATAATTAGAGAAATGTAAATCAAAACAACTCTGAGGTATCACCTCACACCTAGCAGATTGGCTAAAATGAAAGAAGGGGAGAGTAATGAATGCTGGAGGGGATGTGGCAAAATTGGGACATTAATGCATTGCTGATGGAGCTGTGAACTGATCCAACCATTCTAGCTGGCAATTTGGAACTATGCTCAAAGGGCTATAAAAAAATGCCTGCCCCTTGATCCAGCCATACCATTGTTGGGTTTGTACCCCAAAGAGATCATAGATAAACAGACTTACACAAAAATATTTATAGCTGTGCTTTTTGTGGTGGCAAAGAACTGGAAAAGGAGGGTATGTCCTTCATTTGGGGAATGGCTGAACAAATTGTGGTATATGTTGGTGATGGAATACTATTGTGCTCAAAGGAATAATAAACTGGAGGAATTCCATGTGAACTGGAGAGACCTCCAGGAACTGATGCAGAGCGAAAGGAGCAGAGCCAGAACAACATTGTACACAGAGACTGATATACTATGGTAAAATTGAATGTAATGGACATCTGTACTAGCAGCAATGCAATGACAGAGGACAGTTCTGAGAGACTTATGGTGAAGAACGCTACCCAAATTCAGAGGAAGGTCTGCAGGAGAGGAAACATATAAGAAAAACAACTGCTTTAACGCATGGGTTGAGGTGGACATGATTGGGGATGTAGACTCAAAACTACCACACCAAGGCAACTAACAACAATTTGGAAATAGGTCTTGATCAATGACACATGTTAAAACCAGTGGAAATGTGCATTGGACATGGGTGGGGGGAGTGCGGGAGGTGAAGGTGAAAGTAGGAGCATGAATTATGTAACCAAGTTAAAAATGAATATTAATAAATCGTTAAAAACTATACACATACATACACAAAAATATTTGATTTATGGTTGAGATTCCTATATACTCAGTTATGTCTAATAATGGAAAAATAACCAAAGTTCCTTTAACTTTTCCTACAAATTGTAAATTTATAGGCTTTTTTAATCAATCATGTTGCTTTTTGCCACTTCTTCCTGAGAATTTTGCACATCAGTGCTACAATCTTCAGATATTCTCTGGATTCCTTCTCCTCAAAAATTTTGTTTCCTTTTAATGACCTCTAAACATGAATGGTCTTTAAAATTCCTAAAACCATTTGTGTAATTTGAATCTGATACCCTAAAAACTACGATCCCCAGCAAAACTACGATTCCCAGGACCATACTTACTTCCTGTTGTTACTTGCTGACCTAGACAGGATAAAAATTGGGTGGAGTTCTGTGTCTAGTGCTCTTTTCCTTCCTGTTGGTGGCTTTGGTGAAGTGGGCATTTTGGGCAAGTAGAAAACTTAGTCACGTGGTTCTATTTTGTTAGATAATAAAATTTATAAAATATAATACTTCAAGTATTCAACTTTAATTTAACTCTTCCACATTGATCATTTGATCAGGGCAGTGTTTGCTGAGCAACTACTCATTCAGTCCATTCCACAGACACTCATTCACATGCTTCCTTATTTCTTACATTTCCTGGTTAGCTTCATTGTATCCATTCTCCAGCCTCCATTATGCCTATGTCATCTTTCTCGTATGTATATCTACTTTCTGCCTATATTCAGTCTGAGCACTTTCTCTTCAGTTCATTTTTTTTGACTATTTTTTGTTTCTTTCTCCCTAACCATATACATACATCCTTTATCACTTTCTCTACACAAACATGAACATGTTGGTTTTAGTTTTTGTTTTTGTCTAAAAATCAGAAGAAAAGTAAAATTTATTCATTCTCTCAAAAGTGAATGAATGCCTGACATGAAAGCAGAGTTGTATATTCAATATACCAGAAGAAATTTAAAAATCCAGTTCCAATTTGCTATTTCATTAAAGACCACTATTTTTCAGGGATCCAAAACTATTCCAAGAAATGTATCAATGGTTGTTACTCCTATGTCTGGAGAAGAATATTTCCCGCAAATATAAAGGTGTATTCAATCAATCAACAACCATTTTTTTTTTCAACAACCATTTATAAAGCATCTAATACTATGTTCCAGGCATTGTGCTAAGTGGACACAAAAAGAGACAAAAGAGCTTACAATCTAATGAAGAAGGCAATATGCAAATATACATATGCATATATATGTAAATATGTATTGTTATTATTAAAAATGATGAAGGCAGATATTAAATGGGAGAATAGTATTTTAATAAAAGCCATGCTGATAGAGATAAAATCATTAGACCACAAGCCTGTAAGTATTCAAACTGCCGCCTCAGCCATTTTTACCTTTCGTACCTTCGCGCGCCTAGGTAGCTAAAAGAGGAAGTTCAAAGTCACTTCCCCCCTATTTAAAGCCGTCCCTCACCTTGAATACGTAATCCAAAACAGGAAACCTGTTGGGGATCACGGGAAATGTAGTTCCAAGTATCCCAAGTGATTTTAAATAACACAGTATATGTATATAAAGTGCTTTGTAAATCTTAAAGAGCTACATAAATGTCTGCTGTGACACCCTATTTTAGCAGTGCAATTTCAAATACAAAATCTGCAAAATTAGAGTGAAGTCCACTTAGCACTTTAATTACACAGCTTTCACAGCTATTTTCCCAAAACAATACTTTAAAAAATTTTTTTTATTTAATTGATTAATTAAAAATTGTTTTCCATGGTTATGTGATTCATGTTCTTTTCCTCTCCTCCTCCAATTCCAGTGGGTTTTACATGTGTCATCGATCAAGACCTATTTCCATATTATTGATATTTGCACTAGGGTAATCATTTATAGTCTACGTCCCCAATCATATCCTCATAGACTCATGTGATCAAGCAGTTGTTTTTCTTCTCTATTTCTACTCCCACTGTT
>NC_058132.1:427223168-427244830 GCF_016433145.1 Gracilinanus agilis | reverse complement strand
TATATATATATATATATATATATATATATATATATAATAGAAAATAATTAAAAGAGGGAAGACACTGGAATTTGGAGGGGAGAGGAAAGCTTCCTGTAAATGGTAGGTTATTTTAGTTGGGACATAAAGAGTCCAGCCTAGTAGAAAAAAAAGTCTATCACAGTCTTACCAGGAAAATATTTGCATTCAGTGAGAGTTTGGATACCAACATATAGTCTGAGGGAAATTTAAAGTGCAACACTCTCCAGAAGACCTGAATAAAATTAAAATGTAATTGGGAAATATTTAACAAAATAAACAAAAATAGATAGTGATATTATCTCATTTTCTGAGTCAGTATGTGGCCTAAAGGAATCCTTATCTATATCATTTAGTGTATCATTTCTATTTGATTTTGAAACTACTGTCATAGACAAGTCATTAAAGAACTGTTTTAGTTACTCCAAGATTCTCCCAACCATCAGTGAAAAGATTATAATTCCTAATATCTCTCTTGACCTGAGCAGGCCAATGAGTTAAAACAAGCTCTTCAAAAACATAACAAAACTTATGAAGTTCCAATGGATAGAGTTGCCAATGTTACTCATATTTTGGCAAAGACATGGATAAGAAGGGGTATAAAAGTAGAAAGCAAAGGGGAAAAAAATCTATCTTTTTTTTAAAACAAAATACTAATGCTGCATACTATTATACACTATATCTAAGTACTTAAAAAATTAACCATCCAAATTCATTTAACATTTATAAAGCACACTGGACAAATGACTTTGTAGTCAAGAAGATCATGGTTCAAACTTTGCCTTACTCATATTAGTTTTGTCACCTTTGACAAGTTGCTGAATTATTCAGTGTCCCATTCGCCACTCAAACAGCATATGTTTCAAATGAGGTGGAGATATTCATCAGTTGGGGGAAGAGGGAGAGCTTGTTATTTATACACTCAACATTTCCTATGCTGATGAAATCACGGATTGAAAAATGCTTTCCATTTATCTCCTCCCTACCCACCCCAAAACAAACAAAACAGGAGACTTTGTACTTGGTGTTCAAGAACCTAAAAGACAAACAAGACAAAGTTTCTTCCTTCAATAGAATAAAAACTAAATATTTAAATAGTTTGTTATTAAAAATGAAGAGTTATAGCCAATACTGATTGTAACTTGTCACCATTAAGTATATTTAAATCTGTTTCCACACATGAAGCAATAGCCCTAACTCCATGAAAATAAGTATTGCTTCCCTATTTATCTTTACATATTCTTTCCATGTAGTACTTCTGTATCTTAAATAATGATCTCATTTAAACTTCCTCTACTACACTTAGTGATAGTCACTAATTGCCAAGTAGCTCTAACATATTCAAGTAATGGCAGTTGTTCTGGAAAAGTGCAATGACATTTTGTTTGGGTGTATTTTGCACAAAATCTGCCATTCTAAGCCTGTCCTCAGCTGTTGGTTCACATAGGGTGCCAGACCTATGAGCTGTCACATGGTCAAACAAAGAAAAACAGCACAATAGGCATGTTAATTACTGTAGTAGAAAAATATCCATAATGAACTCTAATTGCGTGCTAGTGGCAGTCACCTTAAGGCAAAAACGCCATACCAATCATCCACCTGTGGTTATATCCAGAAGAAATGGAGCAAATGATATGGAAACCTTAGAAAACTGGTGCTACATTAGAGAAAATGGGCTGATATTCAAATGCCAGATTTGTCTAATCATCAATGCAATTTTTTGTTATTTTATTTCAGATTTATAATACACTATTTTCTAAACACATTTATTTAATCATTCCCTTTTATAATGTAATGTAAACTTAGTCTCAAAATTTTAGAAATCTCATTGTTGGTCAGTTTTGTAGTTTAAAAGGAAAAACCAAACCATAGCTGTATATATAATACCAAAAAGTGTTTTTCAATGAAACAAAGATATTAAACACTTTTATGAATCTAAATTAACAAACTCTGAAATAATCTACCTTTGATGAAGTCCTGAGTAGTACAGTGAGTATAAAATTAGTAAAATCCCACTTAAATAATAATTCTAATAAAAATAAATAATATCTTGATGTGATTACTTGATCAGTTACATTCATGTTATGTTAATTTAATCTATATTGGTCTAGGGCCAAAGACCATCAATTATACAATTTCAATTTGTGTGAAACAGTATAGATCACTATCTTTGAGAGAAGCCAAGACATCAAAACAAATTCAGAGTATCTGAATTTTCATTATCTTTTAAAGACACTAGCAAACTGCAGAATCTAAGATTTCGGTTATGAGTAAGTTAATTCTTTTCCTACTAAAGTGCTGACATCTATTAAATTAGGAAATTTCATGGAAGCAATCAGAATGAAAGCTATCTGAGTTCAAGAAGTTTAAAAATGAGGAGTTTCTCCTTTGGATTTCTTCATCTAGTTGAAAATGCATTTTAAAGTGACTTTAATTTCATTAAAATAGCATTAAGTTCCATTCACCATCATTTAAGAACATATAGTATTAGAGCCCTCTACTTTGAGTTGCAGAATGGTATTTTGTGAAGAACAATATGTTGGCTGCTAGTGCTGCTTTCAGATTATTATCCGGGTATCATAGAGCTCAGTAATATGGATGTGTGAGTGGTGTAATTCTTGATTTACTCAAGATAAACTGAGAATAATGTGGTGTGTCAGCTACGAGAGCAGGATAAGGATGAAATCAAATACCTGCTTTTAAAAAATATTTTCTAAATTTTCTAAAAGTTCAGGTGAATTTACAAATTCATTAAAACCAGGCTTCAAAGTATATTGATATATTTAGGCAGATATAAGCCAACTATTACCAGGCCTGCTGCTCAGGGAGCTCAGGGATTACTCAGCCCTCTCTCTGCCTTCAAATAGACCAAATGAAACAATCATTATATGTTTATCAGATTTTCCAAGACTCATGTCAACGATGCCAATATTTCCTTAACACAACTATAGAGACATTACTTGCACAAAATGATTGCAAACACATAATAGCACATAAAAAAGCAACTGGTAACCTATACTTTGAAATTTTAATACTGACAATATTGCTCCAGGTTTTTCTTGTGGACTTTAAAGAACCATTTCCTGAGTTACAAAATGTTCCTGGAGCCTGGGAAGCTATGCTTTTAGTTCATATTCTTATTGCAGCCACCCATTCATATGAAAAACAAGAAACAGAGAAGTCTACTACCAATGCTAAACTAACGGTCCCACAAATTCAGAAAAAAAAATTTTCAACTCCCCTTCCTGACACAGTAAGAAATTTTAATGGATTTTATGCATTGTCATGTAAAACACTTTTCCCCCATATTAGTCATTTTGTAAAAGATATCTCAAAAGAAAGGCAAAAGGAAATGAAATATAGTATGTTTTAGTATGCATTAAGATTATATCAGATCCTTAGGGAGATGGTATTTTTCATAATGAGCCTTTTGGATTGTCTATGTAGGAAAATATAAGTAATGGGGTCACCAGGGATATTAAAATCAACTATGGGGTTTGTGGGAACACTCTCTGGGATGTAAGAGAGACTAAAACTGGACACTGAAGTCTTGTACAGCTACACCACTCCCAACTGGAAAAATAACAGCCAACTGTCACTCTGGCCAGAGGCCTTGAATTAACTGACAAGGTAACAAGGTGAAATTGGGTTTTAATTAGAAACAACTAAAAGGAGGGATAGGAATGACTACTCTGAAATCTTAACACCTAATAACAAAACCCAAAGGGACAGGGAAGGACTTATTCTCTACACTAATTTAAGCTATCTAACTAACAGGGCCCAAGGAGCTATACTGGAGTCTCTGGGTTTCTGCCTCACACCTGGAACCTGCCAGGTTTGAGTACAGCTGGGCTTTTGTGGCTTTGGGATTCTCACTGCAATCCACTGATGATGTCTGGATGCCAGGAGCTACAGTTGTCTCAGGAACTAAGCAGTAAGGGTTTTGCTTGAAGCACTGTCCTCTCCTCTTGTTCTTTCCTTAAATGCCACACCACACAGGATCCAGGGGAAAACAGGATACAAGGTGTCCTTTGCTCTGAGTTCTCCCAGGCTGGCAACAGTTTTTGCCTACCACTAATGGAGTCCACACACAGAACAGATAGACTTCCTCCTCCTTCATTCCAACCTGGAATTCCCAGCTCCAGCTCCTTCCTGCTAGGTACTTCCTAATCAATATATAATCAATACCTAATAACTAGCTAATCTAATCTTACTCATAACATCTTAAATAACTATTGTTGAGAATAGCTAGGTCATTCACAGTTGTTCAACATACAGTATTGCTATAATATGTTCTGGTTCTGCTCCCTTCACTTTCTATCAGTTAATGTAAGTCTTTCCAGGTTTTCCTGAAATCATCCTGCTCATCATTTCTTATAGCCCAATAGTATTCCATTGGAATCATGTTCATTCTTTGGTTAATGGACTTCTCCTCAATTTCCAATTCTTTGCTAGCATAAAAACAGCTGCTATAAATATTTTTGTACAAATAGGTTATTTCCCCTTTTTAAAATCTCTTTTGGAAACATACCTAGTACACCTATCTTTATAACAGTTTTATTCAGTCATCTGTGCTCCATCCAGTGAATATGTCTGCAAATGAAAAATATTTTACATGTCTGGTCTTCTAATGTCTTTTTCTCTTTATCTCTATTTTCTCCAATTGCCTATATTTGTTTGCTTCCCAGTCTGATTCCACTCAGTCACCTATGAGCAGATTTCTTCAAGACTTCTGTATGAGTTCCACTTCATACAGTCAAGCCTAGAATCATAATCCATAAGATTTTATTTGTCCCAAGAAGTTTGTCACTAGGTAGATGCCAATGTTAATCAGAAGGTTTTTTGTTTCTCTATTATGTTTTGGGAACATAAAGTTTCAAAATTCAAACTACAGTTCCATCAAAATACTGTTTTACCTCTATCAACTCATGTTATTTCTATGACAAAAGATGACAGAGTGAATTCAGACTTCATTAGTAGTATAAGACTTCACTATTTGAATTTCTACTTTTTTGTGGTCATCACTTGTCTCAACTTTGTGGATCCCAAATCTAGGTAATTGAGACAGACTAATTTTAGAATTACCATGCCCCTGCTATCTTTTTGGGCAGATTTATATTCACATATTAAACTATATTTTTAATTACTTCACTCATTGTCTAAACTCTTCCTTCTCTTACAACCTTAAGACAGAATTATGCAAAAAGCACATAAAGAGAAAAATTATTCTAATATTATTATGAGATTCAAGATTTGAATGTTTGTACAATGACTAGCTATATCAAGCCTGCCTGAAGGGAAAAGTTGACATCAGAATTTGGGAAAGAAGACACCAAAAGACACATAGATCTAGACTTTCTTGTTCAGGGACAATTGTGGAAAAAACAAAAGGATTTGGAAGTCAGACATACAGGGAAAACTGGTGACTCAATATTACTGATTTCCTGTTTACTTTTTTCCAAAACTTCAGGACATTTCCCTTTGGGTGAGATTGATGACTCTTAGTTGAAATAAGTTACCTTTTCCTCAGTTAGCATGCTTATCCATTCTACAAGGTGGCTAACAGAAACTTTTTGCTTATGTAATTTCTAACGGTCACAAAAAGTCAGTTAAACATCTTACAATGTTCAGAAAGTCAGTTAGAACTTAAATAGAGGTAAAGTTAAATAAACTTAAATAGAGGTAAAGTTCCAACTGAGAGGCTTTTGCCTTCTGGCTTTCGCTGTGGCTGGAGGCTTTTGCTTTGGCCTTTCCGCTTTGGCCTAATTGCTTCGGCCTTGGCCTGTGCTTAGTTTGTTTTGAGGAAATTTGGACCTATCTCATTTCTCTGGACCTCTCCCTGATCTCCCGTCTCCATCCCTCCCCTTCCCTGATTTTCCTTTGGGTTCTGGTTGGAAGGGAGGGCTTGATGATTGAACATTGTGGGTTTTAATCAATCAAATCTTCCTGACTGGGAGAGCCGGGCTCTCTCTGTCTAACCTCTCCATGACCCATCCCCCACCATCACCCCTCTCCCTAGCAGCAATTAGAAAATCCTAAACCCCTCCCCCCTTCTGACTGACCCGGGTATTAATAAATCCCCTTGTTACCTATTCAAACCCTGTGGTGAGTCATTGTGTTGAAAATTAAGACAAGTGCTGAAGAGGAAGGAATCATTTTCTTTTATTTCTTGAGAAAATTCGGGCATCCATCTTGGCAGGAAGTACCTCCGGAGACTTCCTCCAGCCATCAGTTTGACTGGCAGGGAGGGGCCTTCTCGACCCCTCCCTCAAGAGACTTTGAAACTAACAAGAGAAACCCTCCTGTCAAGCCTAAACGTTTCTTACTGGCCCTGGTTTCCTCCCTGTATCCTCTGTCTCAAGCCTCTGGGAATAAACCTGTTTGAGCTGCCCTCTCCTACATACCCCATTTCCTTTATCTCCTAAATACCTTTCCATACCTTCATTTCTCCTCCAATCACCTTATAATCCCCTATTCCCCTTTATCCTTCCTCTCACCCAAATTGCATTTTGTTTGACCTACTCAGATTATTTACTTTCTTTCTTGATAACATCTAATGTATTCTCATCTGCATAACTTCTCTTATTTCTGTTCACTGGATGCTTGGACAAAAGGTTTATTCATTATTTGTGTTGGTTTTTTTTTTATAATTAACATCTTTTGGGAAGGGGTCCAGCCTCATATAACCCTTTCTCTTTAAGATTGTTACTAAGGAATCATTGTTCTTAGATCATCAATATTTAAAGTGAGCTGGTACTCTCTAGTGCTCTCAATCTTCTACTTCCCTCCAGTTAAAGTCTGTCTTGGAGAGGGATGGAGGAGATTACACAAATATCGATTTATAACTATCTATGAGGTCTGTTTAGACAACATGTGGCCAAATGCATCATCTACATGGGCAACATAAATATTACATTTATTAAAAGGTGTAAGACTGTGAATCCTCAAAATAGGAAAATCTTCAAGTTATTAAAATCTCTAATTAATAGCAGAGCTGTCAGCTTTATCATGAGGAGTCAGTAGATAGTTTCAGAAATCAAAATACTATGTAAAACTTGAGTCTTTATCCCAATTCTAGAAGACTTTGCTAATAACAGGAACATAAAATATTCTTTTATGTACTGGAAACTTATTTAGTATTCCTTACTTTTGAAGGTACCCTATGCTTGGTACCTCTACAAGCTATAAGTTGTTATAACTGTTAAAAACTTTTAGATATATGTGTATTATGAAAAAATACTATAGGAAATATGTGGAGAAAATTACAAATTTTAACTTTCTATTCTTTCCATGAAATTGTAAAAAAATTATTACCAAACCTAATTCTTAAGGTTTAGGGATTATTTTCTTAGGAACATATACTGAAAAGACTGAAAATAGCTGATATATAGTCAACAGCAAGAAACAGGTGAAAGGCCCAGGGGTAGCCCTATTGAAGCTATATAGAGAAAACAATATGGGGATCAGTAGATATTACTATTTCCTGGTTAGCTGATTTGGGTTAAAAGGAAAAAAGAGGATGGAGAGACAAATTGTACAATTGTTTTGTTAAACAGAAAGAGATACAGAGATCTATTGGACCATATGGAATGTGGAATGTGGAATTAGACAATGTAGAATCATTTGAGTGATTAGATTAGTTGTTATGTATGCTTTGCCAGAGTACCAGCCTGTTGAATTTTGTAGTTCTTTTAATTAAAGGAAATTGCTATTCAATTGGGTAATGCTTTTCCAAAGCTCTTTAAGAGTGATTATAAATTAAGAGAGCTATTGATTTTTCATTGATTTAAGAAAAGATAGCCAGTAAAATGTTAATGTTTTTCTCTTTAATATTTTGTCATGGCAACAGCTGCCCTTCCTCATTCTGAGGAGTGAAAAAGAATGTATCTTAACAAGATGGAGATGGTAACTAATGTTGTAGACCCTCATACTCTTTTTTTTTTTAAACAAATATCTTCTGTATTAGAACCTATACTAAGTATAATTGGTTCCAAGGCAAAAGAGTACAAAGGGCTAGGCAGTTGGGTTAAATGACTTACCCATGTTCCCAAAGCTAGGAAGTGTCTAAAAGTCTGGAACCCAGAACTTCCTGTCTCCAAGCCTGGTGGCCACACATTTTAATATATATCTATAAATACCTAAATTTTCCTTCTTACACAATCCACTGAGCCACATTGCAGTTCCATTACTCTCTCAATGAATTCCACAAATTTAAATATTCTAATATTAAATGTAATTCTTATTGAATACATATGGAAGCACTTGAAGCCAAAACTATACCTTTTGGAAGACATAGCAAAATTAGTGCAGAGCTTGTAGAATACTCAAAATTAGTTCTTATTGGGAAAAAAAAGCTCATCATTCAATTTTTTTGCTTATTAAAAAGCCAGAGTATAATTACTGATTCTTACAAAAACCATTCCTATCATTTGATCTTATTACTTTAGACTCAGCCTATCACTGTAGACTCAGCAATATATATAATAATGTTCAGACTAAAGTATTTTAATGTCTCCTGCAGTGGTTAGAAGAATTTGCTATTAAAAAGAGGAATATGATTATAATATTAAATGTTCTAGAAGGCATATAAAATAGCTCATTCTATAAGTGAGTATATAAATACACTCACAAAGTGAACTATTATATATGCTGTGAAAATATTACCTCATTTCTATTTGACCCCCTATTGTATAGAATAGATATTTCTTTGGAATTGATGTTTTGTGTACCTTAAAATACCATATTCAAGTTAGATCTAATAAGTGGAAAACTTTCCTACTCAGAAGGATGAGACCATAATGAAGAAATCAGGTCAAGAAGCTTCTTTATTATCATATTTAGACCAACCTCTTAACCTTTCCAACAATATACCTCCACCTGCATGACCATGACATTCAGAGATGTTAGGCAGCAGTAGCTTTGGGCAGCTATTGTGAAATTCCTTTGTATATTGGATTTTTTACCTAGATTCAAACCAAGATGATATTACAAGAAAATTACAGTTCCAGGAGGTTCCATCTCACAGAGGAAATTCCATTTTTTGAAACTTGAGACAAGGTAAAATTACAATCGTTAACTTTTATACCTAGAGCTTTTCAAAAAGTTTCCAAATTTTTTCTCTCACTAATATATTGAATGCCACTCTTTCCTAATGCATTCCTAACCAAACTATAAATGATAAATAAAAAATAAGAACATATCACAAACACAGACATTTTGAAATTTTACCTAGAAAATGATAAGGGAAAGTCAGGTGAATAAGTTATAAAATGATTCAGATTTCTGCAAGATACTCATAAAAAACATAATTCTCATTTCTGCTTAAATACAAGCAGTTTTTTTCCAGAAAAATGCAGTTTTTGTCAAAACTTACATCTAACCAAGGAAAAGACAGAGATTCATGTAGAGTTCATAAGGGAAGTGGGAATCAAGAATAAACAGGTTATAAAACTGCAAACCACTTGTGGGAGGGATTAAAAGTATAAAATCCTCAACTCTTCATAGCTTTCTCATCACATTGTCTACTCCTTCAATCTGGGAGTATTAATTAGGTATATGTGTCATCTAGGTCTCTGCTTAACAGTGAGAGCATCATTTAATTCAGAAAGGAAAACATTTCATACTTTGCAACATTGATGATGACACAAGCATGAGATTATTTGGAATGGGAAAGAGTAGCATTGGTCACAGAGGTAAGGCTTTGGAAGGTGCTTTGTTATACCATACATACTAGCTTAGGCTCAGATGCCACAACACTGCTACTGCTAAAACAATAGTAAATTTTCTAAGTCCTGTAGGTCCAAAAGCCTGAGAAGGAAGAAGGAATAGGGTACAATAGACACTGCCAATTTGAGAGGAAAGGGAGATTCATTCTATCACTACTTAACTAGTTTGGTGTATAATATCATTATCCCTTCCAGAGTTAAAAGCTCACTTCATTATACTCTAGATTTGTTTTCCTCATGCCATATTCTAACCATGTCAGGTTAAAAACTCCTGTTCTAGGATCCTGATAAGAGTAAGTGCACATCCAGGAGTGATGAAGTACACAAATAAGCCAGTAATTACGAAATTATGAAAAATCATTAGTGGCACTACTGCCATTGATTTCTTTCATTACCACCCTATGTTACATTTAGATTATATTCTAAATAATCAAATGATTCTCGTTTTGTCCTTAGTATTTAAGTGTTTGTTCTCAAGAAGGCAATGCCCACTGATTACTAATCCTACCATATGACTGTGAGGTGCTCACAATATTCTCTGTATGGAGAGAAAGTATTCAAAAAGTCAAACGCATGTGATATTAACAGCATATAAAATTAATGTAGTATTTAGCTATAATTAGCTTATAACTTTAATATTTAGAAAAAAATTCTAATTATATATTAAGAGGACCAATAAATTTATCAATTACATAACTGAAAACCAAAACTATAAATGTATGTACATAATAACAAGGAAGAGGAAGGGACTCAAACTACTGAGATCCAACATCAAAAAACTGCACTGAAATAGTTAAAGATTTGTTAGTCTGCCAATAACCATGTAACCATTCATTAAATATTTAAATATAATTTTTAAAAAGAATAATGCTAAAGAAAGTCAAATGGATTCATGGATATTCTGTATCCCTATGGTCAAGAAATATTTTTTTTTGTTCTTCACTTAAGGACATTTCAATTTTACTGCTATTACTATATCTAACTACTACTACTACTACTACTACTACTACTACTACTACTACTACTACTACTACTACTACTACTACTACTACTACTTCCACTACTACTGGTCTACTATGACTACTTTTCCTTTGAGAAGCTAGCCATCTAGCTACCTACCTCATTAGTACTACACACTTTAAGGTTTGTAAAGTAATTGACAAATAGTATCTTATTTCATCCCCAAAACAATGCTGGGAGGTTGATATTATTATTTCCATTTTACAGATGATAGAAATAAAGCAGACAGATTAAGTAGCTTGCTCAGTATAACACAGCTAGTAAGGAGGATAGATAGTGGATTTGAAACACAGAACTTCTTCACTTTACCTCTAGTGCTCTTTTCAAGTACCACCTACCTGTTATTAATTATCTGCTTTATGACTGAAGAAAAGTTTATGTATTTTTGCTCTTAGAATACACTGGCAAAATCTTATGCCTACAGACCCCTTCTTAGTAATGTTTTAAATGCTTAAAATAAAATACATAGGATTATAGAAGAAACCAATAATACTGAAATATAGTTATCTGGCAGCACTCAGGTGGTACACACTCAAGG
Organism: Gracilinanus agilis; assembly: GCF_016433145.1. Lineage (NCBI taxonomy): Eukaryota > Metazoa > Chordata > Mammalia > Didelphimorphia > Didelphidae > Gracilinanus > Gracilinanus agilis. Next base: position 427,233,529 of record NC_058132.1, on the reverse strand, counting down.
GTAACCCAAGACAAGTCACTTCACCTTGCTTGCCTCAGTTTCCTTATCTATAAAATTGGCTGATGAAAGGCATGGTAAAGTACTCCAATATCTTTGCCATAAAAACCCCAAAAGTAGAAACAAAGAGTTGTACATAATGGAAACAACTAAATAACAACAGTTTTTAAATTTTTTTGGTTCATGTACACCATGTTAAAAACCATAAATAAAAATGTCAGCAACAGTAAGATAAAGCATAATGTGACATCATTTAAATATTTTTGAAAGATCAATCTTTTCATAGACTATGCATTTATAAGAAAATCATATCATTTGAAAATAGAGAGAAGCCTAAGCATTCATATTGTCCAATCCACATGCAAAAGGAATCTCCAGCATAATTTACCCCAAAAATATGCATCTAACGTCTGATTAAAGATTATGAGAAGTAATCATTCCCTCCTGAAGTACCTCATTTTACAGGTGAGGAAACTGAGGCAAACATTGCCCAGGTCCAAAAGCTGGTAAGTGTCTGAAACTGGATTTGAACTGAGATCTACCTGACTTCAGATCTGTGTTTCTATCCACTGCACCACCTGAGTGCTCCTTAATAACTGTATTTCAATATAATTGGTTTCTTCCATGATCCCATGCCTTTTATTTTTAACATTTAAGCTTTCAATGATTAAAAATGTTAGAAAGTTTTCCTTACATTTGAATTCTTTGAATGTCTTCAACCCATTGATCCTGTTAATGACATCTGTGAATGAAAAGATGAAAAGAAGCAGCTCCACTTACCAGCCCTTTAATCACTTGAAGACAAGTATCATGTCGTTATGTACTTTTTTTTCTAGGTTAAGCACTCCAAGTTGCCTGTACATACTCATGTATATCTTTGTATATCTTAAGCACAAATAGGACATTCAAGAAATTTATGAACTTTGTTATACAGCCCTATCCCATTTAGGTAGAGTTCCCTTTGATGCTGGCACTGTATGCAGACAGAAACACGATTCCTAATGAGCTGAGGCACCTATAAGCAGTAAGGTATGCAAGTGTGAAGAAACTGCAGAGATGGAGAGATTAGAAGTAAATGAAGGGATAGACTTTTGAATGCTTGACAAGAATCCACTAAGCCACTGATTTGTTTGGAAGCTAGTTCAATGAGTGTCCCTTGATTTTCACCATATGTAGTCCCTAAAAGCAGACTTCCCCAGGGAGAAAGTTCTCTTCTTGATCAAGCTGAGATTTCATTATGTTCTCAAGTCAAAGAGCATAGTTTTGCTGGTATAGTTTATTGTTTTCTTTATTTGTATATTCTCCCAATTTCTGTTTCTCATTTGCCTAGATGATTGGATTCTTTCAATAACCAAGATTTTTTGGTGGGAAGGAGTTATAATGGTAAAGAATAGGCAAGCTGCAAAGAAGAAATGGGTATTATTCTAAGATTTTTATGTATTAAAAATTCTTTTAATAAAATTCTTTTATTTAGTATTTTGGAAAACATTACACTTCTATGATAAAAACATTTGAATTATAAAAGATAGATATGATTCTCTCCATATGTCCCTCTAGAATAAATAAAAGCTAGTCTCATCTGTTCTGATTCCTACTGCCTCTTCTTCACTAGGTGGCTAGTTGATCTATCTGTCATACATGGCTTACTTTATTTATTTTTACAATGAGGCCTAAATATTTACTCAACAAATATCAGAAAAATATAACTATAAAAAGTAGAAAAAATTCACCATATTTGAATAGAAGCATAAATAAAATTGAGTACAATGCTGTATTTTTTCCAGAGAGAAAAATAAAGAGATGACAGAATAATTTGATCAATAAAAAATAAACCTGGAATATTTCTGTTAAGGTTGTTGCATGAATAAAAAACAAATGAAATGTAAGATATAATGTTCCTATGGTATGCAATCTATGACTATTTTTTATCTTTTCCATTAAAAAGCATGTACTGAATGTCTACTTCCAATGTGATTAAGCTCATTGGAGCATGAAAATAGCAAATATAGTCTCTGTCTTCAAGAAGTTTTTAATTTCATTGCTGAAATAAGATTTACATGAATTGATTGTGAAAGATAGGATGAGGGAAACTGAGGGATAATGGAAAAAGCAATAGAGATAGAATCAGAAAACCTAATTCTGACTATATATAAACCACATATCTGCTATGTAACTCTGGATAGTATATCTACAACTTCTGAACCTCCATTTACTCATTTGTAAAAATAAGAATAGCAATGATTGTCCAATCTGGCTTCCTTCACAGAGTTGCAAGAGTTGCAAGAGACAAATCATGTAGATTTCAGAAGATAAAGCACATTGTAGAGATAAGAGCATTGAATTAGAGTTACACAATCTGTTATTTGGCAACTGTGTGACAATGGTCAAGTTTAAAGAAAGGATTTGGACCCAGTGATTTCTAAAGTATTTTAAGCTCTAATTCTATGATCTAATCACTAATCTGAAAAGTAACTTTTGGCTTTAACATTATATTTTTCTTTGACTCTATGATTTAAGTTATTAAGGATTTTAGTCCATATAATGTGCATTTTATATAAAACAAGTAGTATACATATTAACTGATCAATGTTCAGGTAGTTCAGATTTAGATTAAACAAATATAACAATATTTATTAAACCTCTACTAAATACAATGACTGAGCAAGGAAATCAGAAAGATAGGTAGATGAAAAATGCATAGTATTTTGCCCTCGAGTATCTACCAGTATGTTGGGAGAATGGGGAAAGCAAGTAGTCAGTATGTACATAAACAAGTCTGTATACAATCTACAATATAATAAGGACAAAGGGGAGGTTTAGGCATAGTGCTATATCTATACAAATAAGAGAGAGAGAGAAATCATTTGAGCTGGGAAAACATGGCAACAGAGCTGTTGAAGAGAGAGAATTTAAATACCTTAAGATGTGAGAAAAATGCTTCAGGTATACTGGACAGGCTTGCATTAATTCATTGAAGTAGAAAAAGAGAAAATTGCCTAATGGAAAAGCTATTAGTCTATTTAGGGTAGAATGTTAAGAGTCTATGATGAGGAATACCATAAAACAAGGCTAGAAAAATAGGTTCAATTCAGACTAACAAGTCCTAACAGAGCAGTTTTATTTTGTCCTATATGCAGAGAAATAGAAATTTTGAGTAATGGAGAGATCTTGGACAGAATTACACATTGAGAAAAATAATTGTATATCTACATAAAATACTGTCTGAAGGCAGAAATGCAGTAGCATTAGAGAGATAAGTAATGGAAACAAACAAAATTAGTCAGGAAAAAATGCTCCACAGAAGATTGTGACTAAACACAAGAGGCCAGGAAAATTTTCCCAAGTGAATAGAAAGTCAGAGAATGTAAATTAAGCCAAGAAGCTATATGGAAATTAAACAACAAGTCATTGATCTTTCCAGAGGAAAATCAAAACTGATTTAGAGAGTAAGTAATGTGTTGCCATTTTAGGTAAAGAGGGTAGGAGACTATCCAGAGAGTTAAGGTGACTGTCCCCCAAAGGAAAAGCATACCCTTATGTATCCTACAGGCAGGAATATGGCCTTATATATACATAAACGTGTGTGAGTAATAAGAGCAATGTTAATTTTGTAAATTACATGCTTTAACAGTCCTTGCCTTAGAATGTGGTTTATTTTTAAAACAAACAGTCTGAAAATCTTTAATGGTGTATTCATCAATCCATCTGCTCCAATGTAAATTCTTTGAAGTGCAGGTGGCCTGTTAGAGCAATTAATGAAGTTTCTCAATCTCTTTTATTCTTTCATGCTCGGCTGAATGGTGAAAAGGGGTTATCATCTTTAATTCTTTAGCCTAAAAGTGCACACAATTAGAGATTTTCATGCATTTTCCCTTTCCTTTCAGAAATATATATTATACATGTTCCTCTATTTTTATTGAATACAGGCCAAATAAACTTTACAAAGATAAGCAGGATACATCAAAATAAACCGTGGATGCAAAGATGAATTACAATATACACACACTGTAGACACTTAATAAATATTCTTTGGATTAGACTACTTTGAAATTAATGTAGAGAGCTAAAAAGAAAACATTTTCAACCAAATATCATTGTGATTATAAATTATTTAATGAACTGGCAATTAAAATTTTAGACATTTTACCCCCCTTAGGTTATGACCAGAAATTGAAAAAAAAAAAAGATGGAGACTTCTTTTCTTGATCACAAATAAGAGTAATGCATTAAAATTAAAGAGAATCTGATTCTTACTTAAAATAGAATTTTAAATTCTAACAATTAAATTTATTCAGTGATATTCTGAAAAAGATGTGCCAGCATATAGAAAGACTCCTTTTTGTATGACTTCTATAAACTACCTTATTTTAACTAAAAAGGACAGGGATAGGAACTGGTCCTTTGATTTCATTTTTAATGGTAGCTACCTTGTATGCAACTTGGAGCCTAGAATATGGAGAAGAGACACAACTTGTTCAGGACATACAATAAATGTGTGGGATTTGAATCTAAGTCTTTCTGCCTCCAAAGGTCAGCTATTTGTCCATTACAAAAAGCTCTAACATCATGTCATATTTAATTCAGACAAGATTTATGATAATAAATATTCAATAAGAAATGCATTAAATGTTGATTAAGAGTTTTTAAAAGATAAAAGTATTTTTGTTTTAACTAAATTTGACCAATATTTAACTAATTTGTTTAATCTAAAAGTGAGTTCTATATAAAAATAGACTATAATTAGAAAAAGATGATCAACTTGTACTGAAAATCTGAATAATTGTTAGTCCTGGCCTTGACAGTTTAGCCTGATATTTTAGTGACTGTTAAAGGTTAAACATCCCTCCTAACATTGATAAATCTTCAAGTTTTACAAAATATTTAACATTTGTTATCTCATTTGCATCTCACTACAATTTTGTGAGTTTGATACTGCTGACATTATTTCCATTTTATAGACAAGGAAGCATCTAAAGCCTTTCTCTCTCATTTTAAATCAATTCTTATCTATTCCTTCTTTTCTAGCTTCCCAAAATACTTCCAAGTTACCTCCAATGCTAAAAAAAACAAAAACAAAAACAAAAACAAAAACAAAAACAAAAAAACACCCACAAAAACCTTACTAGGGCTTACCCATCCTTCGAACTATTGTCCTGTATTCCTCTTCCTTTTCTTATCCCCATTTCTTGGGGAAATTGTCAACATTCACTGACTACAGTTCTTCACTCACTAAATTTGGGTTTCTGAATTTAGTACTCAATTGAAACTATTCTTTATGAAGCTATTTGCAATTTTATTGTCAAATCTGAAAATATTTTATTAATTCTCATCCTTTTTACTTTTGACAGTGCAGATCACCCTCTTCTCATGAAAGGCAGCATACTTTCCTAAATGGGTTTCTGATGCTGCACTTTTTAGATATTCTTGTTATTTCTTATATATTTATACTTTCTCACTGGTGAAATAATCACCTCACATGAATTTAATTATCACTTCAGTGCTCATGATGCTCAAATCTGTAATGTTGAAGCCCTAATCTCTTGCCTTAGCTCTAGTCTCAAAATCCTGTCTATTGGGCATTTCATGCTAAATGTCCTTTAGACATTTTAAACTACGTCTGAAACAAAACTTATCACATTCTTCCCCAAACCACTCTGCTACTAAACTTTCTTTTATTTAGTGAAGACCACCATTATTTTTCCAGACATCTGTGCTGTCATGCTTATTACACGTATCTACTCATTTGCAACAACTTATTATTTCTTGCTCCACAACATATTTCACATTCTTCTCTTTCCATAAACTCAAAGCAACCACCCTGACCCCAACAATTACTACCTCACAGCCTAGACTTCTGAATAAGTAGGGTCTTGAATTGTATCCCTGCCTAAAACCTTTGCTCAATAAAATCTAATCTCCAGAATTGTGGAAAATATGTTTCTTTTTTTAAATGTAATTTTTTCCATGGTTATATGATTCTTGTTGTCTCCCATCTTCCTTCCCACCTCCCAGAATTGACAAGCAATTCCACTGGGTTAAGCATATATTAACACTCAAATCCTATTTCCATCTTATTCATTTTTATAATAGAACAATCTTTTAAAACCAAAACCCCAAATCATATACCCATATAGACAAGTAATAAATCATGTGTCTTCTTCTGGATTTTGACTCTTTCTCTAGATGTGGATATCATTCTTTCTCACAAGTCTCTCAGCATTGTCCTAGATCAATGCATTACTTTTAGTAGCCAAGTCAATCATATTTGAAAGTCACACAATGTTTCTGTTACTGTGTATGATGTTTTCCCTGTTCTGTTTATTTCATTCTGCATGAGTTCATATAAGTTGTTCCAGGTCTATAGAAATCAAGCATTTCATCATCCCTTATAGCACAATAGTATTCCATTACCATTATACAGAAATAATATGTTCAGCCATTCCCCAATTGAGGGACATGCCCTCATTTTTCAATTTTTTCCCACCACAAAAAGCACAGCTATACATATTTTTGTACAAATAGAACCTTACCCACTTTTTAAAAAAATTCTTTGGCATAAAAACCTAGGAGTGGTATTGCTGGATCAAAGGATATGCACTCTTTTAAAACTCTTTGAGGTATTCATTACATCCTGATTAAAGGCAGTATAAACAATGAGGAAATAACACTGCTCAATATATATGCACCAAGTAGTATAGCATCCAAATTCATAAAGGAGAAAATGGCAGAGCTCAAGAAGGAAATAGATAGTAAAACCATAATAGTGGGAGATCTAAATATTCCTCTTTCAGATCTAGATAAATCAAACCAAAAAAATAAATAAGAAAGAGGTAAGAGAGATGAATGAAGTCCTAGAAAAATTAGATTTAATTGATATGTGGAGAAAAATAAATAGGGACAAAAAGGAATACACCTTCTTTTCAGCTGCACATGGTACATTTACAAAGATTGACCATGTAATAGGGCATACAATCATGGCAAACAAATGCAAAAGAGCAGATATAATAAATGTAACTTTCTCAGATCATAATGCAATAAAACTAATAATCAGAAAGGGCACCTGGACAGGCAAATCAAAAACCAATTGGAAATTAAACAATATGATTCTCCAAAACCAAATTGTCAAAGAAGAAATCATAGAAATAATCAACAATTTCATTGAAGAGAATGAAGATGATGAGACATCCTACCAAAATCTGTGGGATGCAGCCAAGGCAGTACTCAGGGGGAAATTTATATCCCTGAGTGCATATATTAACAAATTAAGGAGAGCAGAGATTAATGAATTGGGCATGCAACTCAAAAAATTAGAAAGCGAGCAAATAAAAAACCCCCAGATGAAAACTAAATTAGAAATACTAAAAATTAAGGGAGAAATTAATAAAATCAAAAGTAAAAGAACTATTGAATTAATAATATAAGACTAGAAGCTGGTATTTTGAAAAAAACAGATAAAATAGACAAAGTACTAGTCAATCTAATAAGAAAAAGGAAAGAAGAAAACCAAATTGACAGTATCAAAGATGAAAAGGGAGACCTCACCTATAATGAAGGGGAAATTAAGGTAATCATTAAGAACTATTTCGCCCAATTATATGGAAACAAATATAACAATTTAGGAGATATGGATGTATATTTACAAAAATATAAATTGCCTAGATTAACAGCAGAAGAAATAGAATACCTAAATAATCCCATATTAGAAATAGAAATTGAACAAGCCATTAAAGAACTCCCTAAGAAAAAATCACCGGGACCTGATGGATTGACAAGTGAATTCTATCAGACATTCAAAGAGCAACTAATCCCAATACTATACAAATTATTTGATATGATAAGCAAAGAAGGAGTCCTACCAAATTCATTTTATGACACAAATATGGTACTGATTCCAAAGCCAGGTAGACCAAAAACAGAGAAAGAAAACTATAGACCAATCTCCCTAATGAACATAGATGCAAAAATCTTAAATAGAATATTAGCAAATAGACTCCAGCAAGTAATTAAGAAGGTCATCCACCATGATCAGATGGGATTTATACCAGGAATGCAAGGATGGTTCAACATTAGGAAAACCATCTACATAATTGACCATATCAACAGTCTAAGAAACAAAAATCACATGATTATCTCAATAGATGCTGAAAAAGCCTTTGACAAAATACAGCATCCATTCCTATTGAAAACATTGAAAAGTATAGGAATAGGAGGACCCTTCCTAAAAATAATAAACAATATATACCTAAAACCATCAACAAGCATTATATGCAATGGGGATAAATTAGAAGCCTTCCCAATAAGATCAGGAGTGAAAAAAGGATGCCCATTATCACCTCTATTATTCAATATAGTACTAGAAATACTAGCAATAGCAATTAGAGAAGAAAAAGAAATTGAAGGTATCAAAATAGGCAATGAGGAGACTAAGCTATCACTCTTTGCAGATGATATGATGGTATACTTAAAAATCCTAGAGAATCAACTAAGAGGTGTAGTATACAGAATTGGGGGTTATAGTTTTTTCTAGCTTTGGCTGAGTTCCAAAATCAGTTGGGCTCTTAGAATCTTGAGGAGAGAGGCAGTTGACTGGATCTTCCGTGGAGGGAGGAAGTCAATGAGCGAGCTCTTAGACTATTGAGCTTCAATATTGAAATTTAGCCTAGCTTCGATATATTTACTTAAGAAATAATTATTTTTGATAGACCCTTTATATCTTCCTTTCCCAATACCATCCTGCCTTCCCTCCTTTACCTTAGTGGCTGTGGAGTTTATAAGGAGAGAAATTAGAGAGGAGTTAAATCTGTGAAGAGTTATCTAATTGACAGCATTATTTATAATTTAATCAAATCATCACTTATTCCTTTTAGATAGCATTTTGTAAGACTGAGTTTAAGGCAGGTCCTTACTCAGATTTATCTTCACTTCCCTTCCCCCACCTGAGGTTCCTGAGATAACTGATAGGGCTTTCCTTTAATCCACCTTCCTAACCAACATCCTTCAAACAATTAAACCCTTTGTGTTTCAATAGTTCTATTTAGTATAATTTGTCTGTTAGTTATCAAGAGGGGAGAAGAGGGAAAGAGACAACATACTCTGGGCTCAGAGGGTAGCTGGGGCATCCATCTTGAAAGGAAGGTGTTACTTCAAAATAGGTCCCTTCCTGTGAAATTAACTAAAGCCTGTTTGTTAATTTCAGTTTAGTCTATTTCCCTCAGCTAGTGTTTGAGTCTAAGTCCCTGTCTGTAAGCCTGCAGTTTGTTTAGTTTAACTTCTTTTCTCCCAAAAGATCTCTGTTTCCCTTCTGTGTTATACTTCTGACTTCAGTCCTATTATACCCCGAATCTCCTTTAATCCCAGCCTACCCGTAGTCTAATTTATCCATTTACCAAGTCTCCAACATCCTCCTTTCAATTCCCTTATCCCAAACACCTTTCTCAAATTTACCATCATAACAGAGGCTGGTAGAAATAATCAACAACTTTAGCAAAGTGGCAGGATACAAAATAAATGCACATAAATCATCAGCATTTCTATACATTTCCAACACATTAGTACAGCAAGAGGTAGAAAGAGAAACACCATTTAAAATCACCTTAGACAATATAAAATACTTCGGAATCAATCTAACAAAACAAACACAGCTATTATACGAAAACAACTACAAAATACTTTCCAAACAAATAAAACTAGACCTCAACAATTGGAAAGTCATTAACTGTTCATGGATAGGACGAGCTAACATAATAAAAATGAACATCCTACCCAAATTAATTTACCTATTTAGCGCCATACCTATCAAATTACCAAAAAACTTCTTTACTGAATTAGGAAAAACTATAACAAATTTCATTTGGAATAACAAAAGATCAAGAATATCAAGGGAAGTGATAAAAAAATGTGAAGGAAGGGGGCCTAGCAGTACCAGATATTAAACTATACTATAAAGGAGCAGTCATCAAAACAATATGGTACTGGCTAAGAGATAGAAGGGAAGATCAGTGGAATAGACTTGGGATGAATGACATCAGCAAGACAGTGTTTGATAAACCCAAAGAGCCCAACTTTTGGGACATGAATCCACTATTTGACAAAAACTGCTGGGAAATTTGGAAAACAATATGGGAGAGATTAGGTTTAGATCAACATCTCACACCCTACACCAAGATAAATTCAGAATGGGTGAATGACTTGAATATAAAGAGGGAAACTATAAATAAGTTAAGTGAACACAGGATAGTATACTTGTCAGATCTCTGGGAAAGGAAAGATTTTAAAACCAAGCAAGAGTTAGAGAAAATTACAAAATGTAAATTAAATGGTTTTGATTATATTAAGCTAAAAAGCTTTTGTACAAACAAAAACAA
>NC_058132.1:427189050-427222777 GCF_016433145.1 Gracilinanus agilis | reverse complement strand
TTGGCTAAAATGAAAGAAGGGGAGAGTAATGAATGTTGGAGGGGATGTGGCAAAATCGGGACATTAATGCATTGCTGGTGGAGTTGTGAACTGATCCAACCATTCTAGCTGGCAATTTGGAAGTATGCTCAAAGGGCTATAAAAGACTGCCTGCCCTTTGATCCAGCCATACCATTGTTGGGTTTGTACCCCAAAGAGATCATAGATAAACAGACTTGTACGAAAATAGTTATAGCTGCGTTTTTTGTAGTGGCAAAAAACTGGAAAATGAGGGGATGTCCTTCAATTAGGGAATGGTTGAACAAATTGTGGTATATGCAGGTGAAGGAATACTATTGTGCTAAAAGGAATAATAAACTGGAGGAATTCCATGCAAATTGGAGAGACCTCCAGGAAGTGATGCAGAGTGAAAGGAGCAGAGCCAGAAGAACATTGTACACAGAGACTGATATACTATGGTAAAATCAAATGTAATGGGCTCCTGTACCAGCAGCACTGCAATGACACAAGACAGCTCTGAGGGATCTATGGTAAAGATGCTACCCACATTCAGAGGAAGGACTGCAGTATAGGAAACATATAAGATAAACAATTGCTTGAATGCATGGACTGAGGCCATGAATGGGAAATAGACCCTGAACAAGGACACTTGTTACAACCAGTGGAAATGTGCGTTGGCCATGGGTGGGGGGAGAGCGGGGAGTGAAGGGGAAAGTAGGGGCATAAAGTATGTAAAAAGATTAAAAACGAATATTAATAAATGTCTAATAAAAAAAACTCTTTGAGGTAATTCCAAATTGCCCTCCAGTATGGTTGGATCAATTGACAAAATAAAAATTTTAGAAATTTTTAGTTAGGATTGGGATCTTAGGTATAGTTATAAGGTATTAGGCAGTTACTATCACTTTCCTCCTTTCTATTTTCTATCTGAACTTTCCTAAAAATATACTGTTTTGTGTTTACCAAACTGCTCTCCTGACTTTTGTTCAAACTTCTAACAAAATTTTTAACTCTTCAAATATTGATATTACTTCATTGTTTATAGTACCTTTTAGCAAGATGTAATTATCTTCTTATATTTTTAATCAGATCTATTTTTGCTTTAGCTATCTATGAGATCATGATTGGTTCTCCTGCCTTCTTTGTTTCAGTTGAAACCCAAAAGATTTTGCTCCAACTTCTTACTTTTGCTCTGTGTGTGTCACCCTGCCTCAAATGTGTTTCTTTAAACAACATATTACTATATTCTGGTTTTTAAACCACTCTGCTATCCACTTCCATTTTATGGGTGAGTTCATCCCATTCACATTCACAGTCAGGATTACCAACTGCTTATTGCCCTCCATCTTCTTTTACCCTTTTAATCCTGCTTTTTTCTTTCACTCTGTTCCTCCTCACCTGTGTTTTGCTTTTTATCACCTCCAACTTCCCCCTCCCTCCAATGACTCCCTCTTCCCTTGTCTTATTCCTCTTCTATTTTTCTTTAGGGTAAGATATAGTTTTATATCCTGATGAGTATGGTTGTTATTCCCTCTCTGAGCCAGTTATCATGAGAGTAAAGTTTAAGCATTGTCCATCATCATCCTCATCCTTCCCTCCACTGTAATGATTTTTCATGCCTCTTTGTGTTATATAATTTACCTCATTTCATCTCTCCCTTCTCTTTTCTCTCAGTGCAATACTCTTTTTCACCCCTTGATTATTTTTTTGCATATCATATATCATAATCAGCTTACTTCCTCACCCTATTTCAAAGTGTACTTTCCTTCTATATGTTTGAGAATTACAGATATTCACTTTCCATGGAGGAATAGAAAACAATTAGACCTTATTGAATCCCTTAAATTTTTTCTTTCTTATTTACATTTTAAGATTTCTCTTAGTTCTCATGCTTAGACTTCAAATTTTTTATTTTGGTCTGATATTTTTCCTCAAAAATGCTTGGAAATCTTCTATCTTATTGAATGTCCATTTTTTCTCCCTGAAAGAATATACTCAGTTTTGCATGATAGGTGACTCTGAGTTGTAAATCTAGATCTTTTGCCTTCCTGAATACTATGTTCCATGCCTTCCAATCCTTTAATGTGGAAGCTGCTAAGTCCTGTTTGATCCTGACTGTAGCTCCATAGTATTTGAATTTTTGTTTCTGGATACTTGCAGTATTTTCTCTTTGCCTTATGTGCTTTTGAATTTAGGTATTATATTTCTGGAAGTTGTCATTTGACAGTTTCCTTCTGAAGGTGATCTGTGGATTCTTTAAATTTCCATTTTATTTTCTTATTCAAAAATATCTTGGCAGTTTTCTTTGATAATTTCTTTATTATGTTGTGCAAGCTTATGTGTGTGTGTGTGTGTGTGTCTGTCTGTGTGAATGTCTGTCTGTGTGTGTGATGGCTTTCAAGTAGTCTGATAATTCTTAAATTGTCTCTCCTGGATCTATTTTCCAGGTCAGTTTTTTTCAATAACATATTTCATATTTTCTTCTTTTTTTCATTCTTTTGATTTTGTTTTATTGCTTTTTGATGTCTCATGAAATCATTAGCTTCCAATTGCCCAATTCGAATTTTTAAGAAATGATTTTCCTCTATCACCTTTTGGGACTCCTTTTTCATTTGGTCCATTTCTTCTTACATTGCTTTAATATCTCTTCCCCCTTTTTCCTCTGCCTCTCTTAACTGCTTTTTGAAATCTTCTTTGAGCTCTTCCAGAATTTTTGTCCAATTTATATTTTTCTTTAGGATTTTGAGTGTGTTAGTTTTGCTTTCACTGTCCTCTTCTGTGTCTGTGACTTGCTCTTTGTCTCCATAAAAATTCTCTATATTTAGGTGCTTTTTTTATTACCTGCTCATTTTTCCAACCTTTTTATAGGTAGACTCTATTCTCTTGGAGGTTCAGGTACCCTCTTAAACTTCAGTCCTTCCTTGATGCTACCCTTTACTTTATTTCTACATTTCTGCCAATTTCAGATCTTCCAAGATTATATGATGGCCTGAGGACTGGGATCTTTGAAAGCCACCTCCTGTTGCTGATTCAATTTGGTCTCACTGTGGATTTGATCAGATCAGGCACAGCTCTAGACATAGAAGAATGTCCTGGCCTTGGGCCTTTGAGGAGAGGCTCAAGAGGCCCAGCTTTGAGTCTACCAACTATTGCAGACTGGGATCTATGTCCTCACCACAAGCTCTGGCTGGGACTCCTGGCCTTGCTCTGGGCCCACACAGATCAGGCCATTTCGGCACAGACTGCTCTGGGCTGGAATTCTAGACCCCACTACAGGTTTGCTTGGAACTTCAAGGGGTGTGCATTGGTTTGGATCTCTATCTGCTCAAGTAGGGTCTCAGGGTCTGGATATTGCCTTGGACTCAGGTTCAGAACCTGGCACAGCAGATGTCGAGTGGGGGGAGAGGTTGCTTGCAGTTGGTTTGCTCCTAACTCCTTGCTGTGCTCCCCTCTAATCCCAGTGCCCCAGAGGTTCTCTGCCTATCTTTTAAGTTTTTCTCTTCTTGAAAGTTGCTTCACTCTGTGTTCTTGTTGGTTCTTTCACTCCTGTATTCATTTTGCGGGATTATTTTAAGATCAGTTGGAGGGGATTCTCATGGTGGTTTCAAGCTTCCCTGCTTCTACTCTGCCATCTTGGCTCTGGAACAAGAACCAAAAAGATGTTTCTAAAGCAGAAATTTGGTTATTTCGCTCCACTACCTCCTCATTCAACTATTACTTCTAGGATCAAATTAGGTGTTCCATTGGCATTTAAAGCCCTTTTGACCTTATTGTACATTGTCACATCCAGTTTGATGCCAACTGACCTTCTTGCTATTCCTCATACACTGTTTCCTGATGACTCTGTGCTTTTGTACTAGCATTTTTCTATACCCAGGATGAACTTCTTCCTCACCATTCCTAGTTTCCTTTAAAGATCACCTTAGATGTCACCTCTTACACAAGGAATTCCCTGATCCCACTCAAAATTTCCCCACTAAAGTTATCTTGTATGTATTTCATATCTACATAAAAATACTGATATGTGTACATAATGTCTTCTCTTTCTAAACTGTAAGCTTGGTGGCAAGAATTTTTCCCCATATTTACATTTGTCTTTCTATCCATAGTGTCTATTAAAGTGCTGCCTTTTACCAGAAGATATTTAATAAATGATTGATGATTGATTGAATCTCAGATAAATTGAGTAACTATTTCATGACTAAAGAACAAGTAAAGCTTTATGATAGATTTAAACATTCTGATGTTTCATTAAAACATTTGTTTTGACTCTAAGTGCTGTATCCTAACAAACACCCCAATTAGGGCAGTTTTTTGTTGTTGTCATTATTGTTTAAAGACTGCATGAGCATATACATTATATCTTGGCTGGTTCCTTGTATATCTTCAAATTTCACAGTGGCAAAATTCTCTGAGTTTTATTTTGAATAATTTCAATATAGTCTAGTTTGGTATATTTCAAGGAGTTTGAATTCAATTTACATTTTACTTCAATTGTCAACAGTCACAATTACTGTCCCCTAGTTTTGTTTCTACAACTAAAAATCAATTATGTATTTTCTTTCAAATTGTTTATTATATCTTTATCTGTTTCAATAGCTTGTGAAATATTTCCAGATTTTTCATCTCTGAATGATTTCAAATAATTTCCTTTGGCATCAAAATTACAATTTACTTGAAGAGAAGGTATCAATAATTAAAAATAATATTCACTGAAAACTATGTAGGTCTATATAGTTATTTTTGAAAAAAATGTTATTTTTCAAAGTATAAAAGTGTTTCTCCCTCTTGCAAAATAGTAGTTTTCTCCTTATCTTTTACTGCTTATATGATAGTAGATATATGTCAGTAGATAGAGAGCTGCCCTCAAAGACAAGAATATCTGAGTTCAAGTTCTTCCACTAACAATTATAGGTTATGTGATTTGGAACAAGCCATTAAAACCATGCTCTAATATTAAACTCTGCTAAGATTCTGCAACTTGTATTTGTAAAGAGAGTTTTCTTAAGTCCAGATCTCCCTATTCTGTTCTGATTGAGCAATCCACCTGGGTACAACAAAGCAAATAGCTATGTAAAGTATAATATTAAAGTAAAAAAGGGCAGGGCAAGTATTTAGTATTTACAAGCACATAAATTATGGCCACAACTTCTAACAACTCAGACTATTCTGTAAGAGCTTGGAGCAAGCCTACATGGAGATGAAGGAATGGAACACGAAGGTGGGGCAGAGAAATGTCAGTTGACCAGGGGTTGCAAAGACTTGTGGGAAGGAACCAACAGCTTTTCTCTCTAGCTTTGGAGCGGCAGCAAAGAGGGAGGTGGAGATTTTGGGCCACAGTCTCTTCAAAAGCAATCTGAAGAGTTTCCAAAGACCTTCAGCAATTACAACCCTTCAAAATGATTCTCAATCAGTTCCTGACTATGTTGGAAGATATATTTAAAAAGTTTCTTCAGTTTAGCCAGGGGGTCTAGATTTCAGTGGGGGAAACCGGTCCCTGGGGGCCACAAACTTGCCTTGAACACTTACCTTACCAAACATCCTCTATAGTTAGCCAGAATTATAGTCATAGTATTTATTTGGGGAAGGGAATTTAGGGACCCCCTATACCTCTTTTCCTTGACACCATCATCATTTGTTCCTCATTAGTTGTTCCAGAAATAAATCCTTTTAGTTTTGTTCCAGTCAGATCTGTGTACTGAGTTGGGAGGGAGACTGAACTTGTGGGTTGAGGGTGGAAAGAAAGCAGTTCTCCAGGTTAATTCAAATCTATCTTTGGGGAGCTGGGAGGTTTATATGAGGGAAGATACCACGAACAACTTACAAGGCTCCCACTGGTTTCCTTCAATTGAGAACATCTCCCTCTAACCCTAACACATATTGTCATATTGGGGAACCCCAATTGACAAGAATCCCCAAGTTGTCCCCCTAAAAGGAGGAGTGGCTGTGGAGAAGAACTGGCCCTTTTACTTAGACCAAGGAGTTACCAAACCACATCCCAACTACCTTAAACCCCCCTTCCTACAATTCTCAGCAGATACTTCTAAAGTTATCAGATACAAGTCCTTCTACCTTTGTAAACATCAGTTTTTATCTATAAAAGAAGGGGGAGAAATATATTTTACTCTCTATCAAAAAGACTTTTATGGAGGAAAATATTATAAAAACTTAAAGCTTCACATAAATTGTGTTTATTATAAAAGCCATTACTATTATTACTGGCTAAACAAAGTCTAACTGTAGTTCCTAAGTACCAAAGAAACAGTTCTTGAAAACCTCTCTACTCTTCTACTCTTTCATGTGCTGATGCTTTCTGGTCTGCAGGAAAATACATGGGTATAGAAAGACAAGAAGATAAATATTTATGAAGAGGTTTCTATTTCTCTTACTATTTGGAAGTTTGACCTAATTCTATTTTTTTTATTATTTTTTCTTGAAGATGTTTATTTTTTTAAACATTTATTAATATTTTTTGAAAAGTTAACATGGGTACATAATTCATGCTCTTACTTTCCCCTTCACCCCCCTGACTTCTTCTTCCCCCACATGGCAGATGTATATTTCCACTGGTTTTAACTTGTGTCATTGATCAAGACCTATTTCCAAAATGTTGACAGTTGCATTGGTGTGGTAGTTTTGAGTCTACATCCCCAATCATGTCCACCTCAACCCATGTGTTCAAGCAGTTGTTTTTCTTCTTGTGTTTCCTCTCCTGTAGTTCTTCCTCTGAATGTGGGTAGCATTCTTTTCCATAAGTCCCTCAGAATTGTCCTGGGTCATTGCATTTCTGCTAGTATAGAAGTCCATTACATTCTATTTTACCACAGTGTATTGGTCTCTGTGTACAATGTTCTCCTGGTTCTGCTCCTTTCACTTTGCATCAATTCCTGGAGGTCTTTCCAGTTCACATGGAATTCCTCCAGTTTATTATTCCTTTTAGCTCAATAATATTCCATCACCAGCATATACCACAGTTTGTTCATCCATTCCCCAACTGAAGGGCATATTATCCTTTTCCAGTTTTTTGCCACCACAAAAATCTCAGCTATAAATATTTTTGTACAAGTCTGTTTATCTATGATCTCTTGGGGGTACAGACCCAACAACAGTATGGCTGTATCAAAGGGCAGGCAATCTTTTATAGCCCTTTGAGCATAGTTCCAAAATGCCATCCAGAATGGTTGGATCAGTTCACAACTCCACCAACAATGCATTAGTTTGGCCTAATTTTAAATTGAGATGTTATATAGTGAGTATAAAAAAAAAGTAAATTTTTTTAATTATAAAAGTCATCTATTAAGTTTGTTGGTTTTTTCCTCAAATGCTATCAATTATTTACAATTTAAAAATAATGGAGTGGGCATCTTCAATTTAGTTCCACTTTGGTGCTTCACCATTATCTGTTGATTATCTTGTATTTTTAAGGGGGAAATCAGATCCTGTACTGTTAAGAGTGAAATCAAGACTCAAAAATCATAAAGACTTTAAGTACATTCACTGACAGAATAAACATCTATTCCACATGCTAACCCAGTTCATTTCAGAAAGGTTCCTCATCAGAACACTGGCCATCAATTATTTTGTTATAATCAATTAATGAAATGATACTAAGCCTTAGTGGGGTTTGGTCTGCACTAGTGCAACAAATAGGCATACGACAAAATTAGAGCTTTTAAAGAAGACATATTTACTGGTATTTGTATAATATACTTTTCCCTTTGAAGGGATTCAATTAAAATGAATTTTAAAAGTCACGCTGGGAATTTATTACTCAGAAAAAAATTTTTACATAATACTTTAAGTTTCTTAATCCTTTAGCAGCTGCTTACAACTAGTTTTGGGAGTAATTCTCAGAACATTCAGTTCTGTCTAGAAATATTACCATATTTTGAAAATGTCACACAAAAGTACTCTTACAAGACCTATTTAATATTGACTAAACTATTTCACAAGGAATTTATTTTACCACACAGGACAATAAAAAGTACAATTAATATCATTAGAAAATTTGACTTTAAAATACATATAATATGAAAAGATACAAAATAATTATCACCATATATTGTATAGACATATTCTTTAAAACAACCTATAGAAATTCTGAAAACTAAATTAAAACAAAAACTATTATATTAATAACGATATACTCAAATTTGCTTTAAAAATTATTCCCTTCAACATGGAGTTTTAGGTGTTGCTACAAATAACAATGTAACAAGGGACCAAATAGAGATCTGGACCTATGATTACACTGGCAAAAAACTCTAGGTTAGGGGGGCATCTGGGTAGCTCAGTGGATTAAGAGCCAGACCCAGAGAAGGGAGTTCCTGGGTTCAACTCTGTCCTCAGACACTTCCCAGTTGTGTGATCCTGGGCAAGTCACTTAACCCCCATTGTCTAGCCCTTACCACTCTTATGCCTTGGAACCTATACACAGTATTGATTCCAAGAGGGAAGGGAAGGGTTTTAAAAAATAAAACTCTGGATAAGAAAAAACCCCCTCTCAGAGATTAGTAATTGAAAATTAGTGTTTCAGAGTTGACTCAAAGAATAAAGCATTAAGTAAAGTTCCCAGTATTA
This sequence comes from Gracilinanus agilis, assembly GCF_016433145.1. Taxonomy (NCBI): domain Eukaryota; kingdom Metazoa; phylum Chordata; class Mammalia; order Didelphimorphia; family Didelphidae; genus Gracilinanus; species Gracilinanus agilis. The sequence goes on along the minus strand of NC_058132.1, from coordinate 427,214,197 downwards.
CTTACACAGAATATATTGAGGTAGGAATTGACTCAGTCATATTTTAATAAGAGATCAACATTCTGGGTACTTTTTTCCAGATTAAATATCAATATGAATTTAATAATAATTTTCTAACACTTTGTGATCCATGTTCTTTCCTTTCACCTCTTCCTCTCCCTAAGATGGCAGACAATATGATATATGTTATACATGTTCCATCATGTTTGTCATGTTGTAAAAGAAGATGAATATGGCTTATACTAGACAAAAATTTATGAAGGAAATAATTTAAAGAATAGTATATTTAAATCTAAATTTCAAAGTCCAGCTTTCTAGCTAGCCATTCTAACATGTTATCTAACTTTTCAAATCAAACACTTAAAAAATTTCCTCTACTTTCCATCTCATCTCAAAAGTTTCTAACTATCCTTAGAAACAAGAGTAGAAATCTAATTTGTTTTGCCAAATGGATGAATAATTTTTACAACTGGAAAAATGAATGCAAAAATTCGCTTCTATGTAGATTAACATTTATGGAGTAAAGAAGTTTGTTACTAAGATATGGAACTGTAGAGATCTTAGGATTATAACCTTATCATTGACAAATGAAAAAAGTAAAGAAAAGTGAAATAATATGTTCAAGGTTATAAATTAAGAAGCAAAACCAAGTTTATATGCCAAAAATGATCACTGAAATCAAATAAATATTTACAAATATTTAAGCTATCTAGATCAAGGAAGAATCCACTATCTCAAAAAGAAACAAAAGGAAACCTCAATCAAGTCTACAGAAGGCCCTGTGAATATATAAGTGAAATCTACAAAACACTCATATAATTTAAATATTACATAATTTACCAAAAAAAGGAAAGGAAAAGATACTAACAATCTTTTTCTGTGATACTGATATAGCTCTTAAGTCAAATGCAGGAAAAGATAGAACACAGATATAAAACTATAGGCAAATATCTAAAGTGAATACTAATGTAAAAATATTGAATAGAATATAAGCAAAGAATATGATGCAATGTAGCCAAATTCTTATGCACTAATGCTAGGCTAGATTTACATAAAGAATACAAGATTTGTTCATTATTAGGAAAATAATAAACATAAAAGATCATGCTAATAACAAAAACAATAAAAACTACAAGATAACATAAATGAGAGATACCTTACAAAATACCTTTTTATCATGAATTAAATGCATTAATAACACTTTCTATAATGTGCTAAAGAGTGCCTATCTAATCCAAAAGCTAGCATTGTAATGGAAAAATCATAAGAGACTTTCTTATCAAGATCAAGGAGATAAAGTGCTAATGTTAAGGATTTTCAACATTAGTACTGGAACAGTTCAAGTCTAGTCTACTAAATAGAGTAATGACAAAAAAATTAGGGTATAAAAAAGGCAAAGAAAAAAGAAAATCACAATATTTTTCACATATGCTTATTTATTTAGAGAATTCTAGATATTTCATCATCAAATTAATTAAATTGGTAAAACTTTCCATAAGGTTCTTCAAACCACAAGTCTTTTAGTATGATACCAGCAAGACTCAACAGAGAGAATATATTGAATATAATATTTAATTAAATATTAAATAAAATATATGGAAATCAACTTACAAAGGCATACATGAGGCCTATATAAATGAAATTATAAAACAATTTATATAAAAATTTACATAATTGGAGAAATATGAATTGTTCCTGGTTGGTCTGTGCTAATGTAAAAAATGTAGCATAATAATTTGAATTAATTTACAAAATCATTTTCATACATTTTAAACTAGAAGAGTCTTTTGATTTTATTGACCCAGAAACCATAGTAACAAATTCATATGGAAAAATGACAGGTCAAGAATGTCAAAAGAAGTAGTGGGAGAAGAAAGGGAACCACGCTGTACCAGATATCATACTATACTATAGAGAAGTAATCATAAAACTATTTGGTGCCAGTTGAAAAATACTATATTTGACCAGTGGAACACAAGTAGAAATTGGGTACATAAGAAGAAATCAAAATAGACTGAAATAGATAGTGACATAGTGTTGATAATTCCAAAGACACTAACTATTTAGGAAGACATTTAGTTGTGACAAAATTTATTAGGAAAAAACCAGCCTAGAAGAAATTAGGAATAGATAAGTCTCTCACATTAGAGTATATCACAATAATTTATAAATGGATATATTACTTAGATATAAAGTTTATATTACAGAAAAAAGATAAAGGAAGTAAATATTTCAAAACGGGGGGGGGGGGGGGAGAGAATTTTTAATCAACCAAACAAGAGTTAAAGAAAATCACAAGAAATAAAATAATTGATTTTGATTACATAAAAATTAAAAAGTTTTAAACAAAATTTATGAATTTACAGATAAAGAGGAAATGATTAACTGTAGCAAAACACACACACACAGCAAATTTCTCTGATGAAAGTCTGATAGCCAAGTTATATAGGGTAGCGAATAAATATAAATATAAGCATGAGATCTATTTCCAAAGAAATAAGTAATCTAAGGACATGAATAGGCAATGCTCAGAATAACATATGTAAGTTATCATCAGAGAGGGAAAACACACTCCAGATCTCCAGTAAAAAGGGAAATGCAAATTAAAACAACTCTGAAGTTTCACTTCATGTCTTTCATTTGAGCAAAGATGATTTTAAAAAGGAAGACAATACTTGAAGCAGATGAGAAATTTGAGGTGCACTGATCTAGTCTTGATGGATCTGTGAAGAGGTCTGAATCTTCCAGAAAACAAATTAAATTATAAGTAAAATCATTAAGCTTTGGACCAGTACACTTCTACTAAGAATATACATTCATTCATTTAATAAACATTTAATTAGTGCCTAAGTGTTTAGCACTAAAGCTACAAAAAGAGGCAAAATTTACCTACCTTCAACGAGCTTACAATCTAACCGATGAGACAACATGTAAACAAATAATTACAAAGCTAGCTTTCCCCCCATGATTAATGATAGTTTACATTTGTTATTTGGAACATGGCTTTTTCATGCCCTTAGATCATATCCATATACTAGATAAATAGAAAATAATAATAAGTGGGAAAGTGCTAGATTTATGAGGGCTTGGGAAGGTAGACTAGGTTGGGACTTAATGGAAGCCAGGGAGGTCTGTAGGTAGAGTGAAAGGAGATCACTACAGCCATGGGAAACAACCAGAGATGATACCCACAGCCCAGAGATGGAGGATATTGCTCATGGAGCAGTCTGAAGACCAGTGGCACTGGATGGAAGTGTGCACTGGGAGTTAAGGTGTCAGATGATTGGAAAGGCATGCTTGATCTGAGCAAATGTCCAGAACAGAGAGATGGAGATGCAGTATATTACCTGGAAAATAAATGTCACTTGATAGAAGAGTGAATGTCAGGGAGTAAGGTTGGAAAGATAGAAAGAAGTTAGGTCATGACCAAGTTTTAAAGGGCTTTGAATGCCAAACAGAGCTTGTTTTTGTATTTGCTTCTAGCAGCAATAGAAGATCAATGGAGTTTATTAAGGGGGCACAGGATTTATTGGGTCTGTGTTTTAAGAAAATCATTTTAGTGGACAAATGAAAAATGGACTGGAGTGGGGAGAAACTTCAGGCATACTCCCCAATAGGTCACTGATATAAACAAGGTATGAGATGATAAAAGTCTACACTGGTGCAGTGGAAATATCTGAGGACAGAAGGGGAAATATTTCAGAGATTTTGCAAGAGTGAAATCAACAGGCCTTAGCAAAAGATTCCTAGAAAGTGAGGAATCCAGGAGCACTCATAGGTTGCAAGCCTGAGGAACTGAGAGAATTGTTGCTGCTCTCTAGAGTTATAATACAGAAGGTAGGAAGAGGTTTTAGGGGGAAAATAAATTCGGTTTTGTATATATTCTGATGCAGATGTCATCCAATTTAGATATTTAGACAGCAAATTTAAGATGTTTAAATGGCAGACATCCAATTTAAGATGTTTAAATGGCAGAAATGCAAGGGAGGCTGAAGTTCAGCAGAAAGATTGGGTAATATGGTAGATTTGAGAATCATCAACATAAAAATAATTAAACCAATGGGAGTTGATGGGGTCAACAAATGAAGTACTATAGAGATGATCTTCATGGGCAATTTTTATAGTTACATATTTTGCTGTAGCAAAGAATTGGAAACAAAGTTGATATTCATCAAAGTTACGGATATCTGAACAAATTATATGACACTAATATAATGGAGTATTATCCAGCCATATGAACTGATACAGAATGAAATGAACAGAAACATGAAAAATGAATTAACTTTTATAAAGATATACAACTCTGAAAGATTTGATTTTGATCTCTGTGATAATCAATTACGTCTCTATAACTGATAGGAATTAAGCTTTCAACTTCTTAGGAGATAGGAAATGGACTAGAAATGTGGAATTAGATAGTGTAAATTTGTTTCACCTAACTACATTTATTTCTTACAAAGGCAGTGGAGAACACTGAGTTAATGATAGTGTTGTCAAAAAATAAAAGAAAAGAATATTAATGAAACACTGAAAAGTTACAGAAAGGAGAGAAAAAAGAAGTTCAGATAGCAAAACAGGAAAGCAAGGAAGGTTTAAAGCTAACATGTTAAATTTAACATTCTTTCTTAAAACCCTATATGAAATTTAAAAATCATAATTTCATATACATCCTTCTTTCTGTGTTCTTTGTGGAAATAAATTGTTAAAGTTTATATAGTACATAATTTTAAAAGATATTTTAAAAAGGAAAAAAGCTTCTAAGAAAGCTTGGTGAAAGACCTAAATTATATATAAATAAATAAATAAGCAAACTTGTATATATACGTGTGTGTGTGTGTTTATTATTTAGTTTTTGACTCTGGCCCTTAATTTTGGTATGACCTTGGACTACTTACTTGATATCTCTAAACATTAGTTTTTTTATTTGTAAAATGGAGGCAGTGTTAATACCTACCTTACAGAGTTATTGTGAACAGTGTAAGGTTTTAAAAAATCACTCTGAAATAGAGAGTAATAGAATTAAAGAGGAAAGACTCCTTAGAGGTCATATAATCCAGTTCCCTAATTTCATAGCTCAAAATACTGTGGTCCACAGAGAATAAGTGAACTGATCATGATAAAAGAAGTTTTAAATATCCAGGTCCTTTGATACCAAATCATACACACATCCACTATACTTCTTGGTTTCATCCAGTATTCCTATAAAGATAATGACACTCAATTCAAGCAATAGTTTGTTGTAATGCTTTGTAGATCATTGAGCAGTATTTTAATTAAATAATTTAAAACAACTTAAATTAGCTTTCCCTATTTATTAAAATGAAGATAAATCAAAAATAGTTTGAAAGTCTAAAATGGAACAAATAACAATCCATATTCCAAAATACTTTTTACTAAACTTCAACAATATCACTATATATGTAGGGAAATCAGGTACTTAGCTTTTAAAATTTTGGCTTTTTTAATGTCTTTTTTACCATAATCTCTTAATTATTTATCAGGGTTTGGGGGTACTTTTGGCCCATAAACAAATTCTAAATGCATATTAAGGTGCTTAAAAATTCAAAAAAAAAGGTATGTGAGGAACAACAAGAACAAAAAATTAAAGCCTAAAGGATTTATGTTTAAATTATTAAAATAAAACTGTGAATCTATGCTTTATTAAAACTTTTTCAGTTCTTGCCTCCATTGTATACTGTGATTCTACTAGGTTTTTGGATAAAAAAATGATCCCCATTTTCTGTATATTTTAATATTTTGCTTCATTGTTTGTCCATGCAAAAAAGACCAAAGAATAAAACTGAAATTTCTGAATGTATGTAAAAATCTACTTTTCTATAATCCTTCCACTTATTTGGCTGGAAAAGACAGATTTCTTAGTAAAGTACAAGACATTTTTCATGAGTTTGTTAAAGAAAATAGGGAAACATTCCATTTCACTATAAGTATTTTAATTGCATATGAAACAAATAGAACAACATAAGTGATTCTATTCATTTTTCACTGCCATCTGTATATGTGTCCCATATCTTTACAAGATCCTTTATGGAAACTGTTGCCAAGAACTCTCTTTGATGCTCACTAGTTGTTCTGTTGCTATCAAAGTTGCTGTTTTTCTTTTTCTATATTCAAAAAAAGAAAACCAGAAAGGCAGTGAGTGTGGAAAATTTACTTTAGTGGCCTAGAGTTCCTAACTTTAGCTTTCTGCATCATTATCAATTACATTCTTTCTTTTTTACTGATTGTGGAAAGAAAGTCATTCCCCTGCACCTAATCAATATGATCAGGATATCCCTGTGTCTGGTAAAAATTGGACTGATTTTAGAAACTCATCTATACAATAACAGTTTAGTTTCCTCTCCCATATATTCCATTCTACTAGAGAAAGTAATAGCAATCAAGTATATCCACCATGTCCATCTCTTCTAGCTATATATTTGAAATGAAGCCTCCAGGATTACAAGTGACTATGTAACAATGAAGAAAATAAAATGTTTTTGTAATAATGGATAGAGCATTACATGAAATTAGAAAATCTACACATGTTTATTACTATTAAGTTATATTATCCCACACTCTGTATATTTGAAAAATCTCATGTTTGACAATTCTAACGTGTTCTTTATTCATAAATATCATGAACTAGATGCCATTAGAATTAAATATAATTGACCAACAAAAGGTGCTAAATGAAAATATTTAGTAGCTTACTAATGATACTTTAAATTGTGCTATTTTGCTATGAAAAGTATACTTTAATTTTAACATAGAAAATAATTTTAAAATTACTATTCAGAGAGTTCAATCCAATTTCACTCTGTCTAAACACTATGAATATCCAGCAAGGATTGACATTTTTATAACTTGCTCTTTTTTATTCTAGTCAGGTCATATAATATTTATCATTTATTCTACTCAGATCATATAATATTTATCATTTATTTCGTTGAATGTGATCTTAATGCAAAATAATGTGCTTTTTTTGTATATAAAGGGTTAAGTTATGGCCTTCGTGAGCCATTAGTTGGAGATTTATTGGGGAGTTAGTAAGTCTATATTGTTCAATATGTGGGGATTGAACAAGGACCATAGGTGCAGAGACAGAGAGAGGAAGAGAGCTCAGTCAAATGATGCCTCTGGGGCTTTACAACATATGGCCCATCAGTCAAGGGTCAAGCCCCCTCACAAATTGCATGCACTTTACATAGCCATCTGCATCAATAAATTACTACTCTTCTGTAGCATAAGGTCTCGTGTATGAGGGAAAAAAAGGATCATTCACATTTGTAAACTACTATTTTTTATGCTCATTCACTTCTATCTTGTCCACAGGCCTATCTTTTCTACATAAGGATTTTCCACAATAATCAGTTGGTAGCACTAAAAATATTTTAATGCATTAAAACCATTTTTTCCCTAGTTGAAGTCATATATCTTGGAATCAAGTTGGAGATCTGTGAGAAATTGAACTCTGAGAAGACAAAACATGTCATTGTACTACTTTATCTTGTTTCTTTTAATAGTTTATTCTGTTATTTTGCAGTACTATCATTGCTCTATAAGAATAATGGCTTGCTAATGAATAGTTATTATTAGTCTTCTGCAATATTACATTTTTAGTTATTTTCCTATTACATACTAAAACTATCAACTTTGGAACAAAGTGGTCTTACTGTCTTCCCAAAATTGGTCAAGGCTATAAATCCTTGAAATAGGAATCTAAAACATATGGATTATTAAAAATTAGTTAAATTAAATTTGAATGAGATAAAATATGTGAATATGTCTGACATTTCTGACCTTTTAGAACATTTAAATCATATATACAAGTTCATCTACTTTAAAACCAGTCTCCACAATAAAATAAGGCAAAATAAACAAATATTATCTAAACATTGTAAGCACACTCTAATAAATACAAATATCCAAATAATAATCTTTGAATTTGATGAATGATACTCATGTCTAATAAAAGTAAAAGAATGTTTTTAGTACCTAAGGATATTTTTTAAAGAGTTGAGAAGTCTGGGAAAAATGATGAGAGATAGAAAAAAGTAAAGGAGATGAAAGGGATCAATAAATATCAGTCACTATTGTGTGGAGGACAATGGAAAAAATAAGAAAGTTGGAGTTCTGAAGTTCAAATCATATCTTTGCCACTTCATGTATTCTTGATTCTGAATAAACCACTTAATCCCTTTATCCAGATCTGTGTTTATTGAACAATAAGAACTAGTTAAGCCCTTGGATTTCTCCCAGTACTTTAATAATTCTGACACAGTTAACCAGGAGGGTGGAGCTCCAGAACAGAGTATCCACAAGTGGGCATGATTGGATCAAGTACACAGTGAGACCAAACTGTTGAGCCTAAATCTGGGGTTAAAATTTGATCGTCCCCTGAGCTGATGAAGTTCAGTGAGATCAAAAGCTTACACTCAAACCTAAGGAAAGTCTTTAAGCTTTCAGTATCTCAAGGATCAATTGAAGCTGCAGGGAGAGGGAGCTCTTAGAGCTCTCAGCCCTCAGACCATCATATCATCCTCCAAGAACTGAAACTGGTAAAAACACAGAAATTATGCTAAGAATAGCATCAAGGAAGGCCCCAAATTCCCAGAGAATAGAGCCTGCCTATAATTAGATAGGAAAAAATGAGCAAACAACAAAAAAAAGCACCTAACTCAAAAGAATTGTTATGCAAACAGCAAGGTACAGCTACATCAGGGGACAATGAAAGAAAGCAAAGCAAACATACACAAAGTCCAAAAGAAAAATAAGGATTGGACACAGATTCTGGAAGAGCTCAAAAAAAGACTTCCAAAAAATAGGGAGACAGAGGAAAAATGGGGAAGAGAAATGAAAGTGATTCAAGAAGAAATGGGCCAATTGAAAAAGGAGAAGCAAAAACTGACAGATGAAAATCAGGCCTAAAAAATCAGAACTGATCATCTAGAAACTAATGATTTCATGAGAACCAAGAAACCATAAAACAGAATCAAAGGAATAAAAAAAGGGAGGAAAACATGAAATATCTTATCAATAAAACAAATGACCTAGAAAAAAGATCTCAGAGAGACAATTTGAGAATTATTGGACTACCTGAAAGCCATGGTCAAGAAAAAACATTAGATCCTCAAACTAAAAAATAAAATTGAAATTGAAAGAATTCACAGATCACATCCAGAAAGAAATCCTCAAATGACAACTACCAGTAAAGTAATAGCTAAATTCAAAAGCCACCAAGCTAAGAAGAAAATCAAGCAGCCAGAAAGAAACCATTCAGATATCATGGAGCTAAAATCAGGATCACACAGGACTTAGTGACTTCTACATTAAAGGATCAAAAGGCATGGAATATAATATTCAGGAGGTGGAATTAAAGTGGAATTAAAACCATGTCTTTATTTTTTGTATCAATATAGATTAGTCTTCCTAAATATTGTTTTCTCAGTTCATAACATATTCCAAAAATGTTGCTATCAACATCATATTTTCTTATAAGAGTTACCTCTTTAAATTTGCCATATATAGTATAATATATGTTATGTGTACTGTTATAGGTAAATTATAGGGTAGACAGATTTAAGTTAAGACTGAAAGCTGACAGCTAAAAAGCAAGCCTTGGCTGAATGCATGGACATTCCAGGATGGAATGAAGCCTGAGGTTTGAAAAGGCAAGTGGACTTCTTGGCTGAGCTGGGGAGGAGGGTGTATCTGTGGTCCAGCTTGCTGAGATTCCAGGAGCTGAGAGTTTGGGTTTTACAGAAGATTGAAGTGACCATCAATCAACTCAGCCTAGGTAGAGATAAGATTCAGGTCTGCAGGTGGTGGACAGCTGTTCCTTTGGACTTAATAGCTGTTCAAGGATTTGTTTCTGTTTCCTGATATCATCTTGGAGCATCTAGAGCCTGAGCAATGAAACTCCCAATTTCCAGCCCTCTCCTATATAGCTAGAGCTGTCTGCTAGGGTAGCAGAGACAAGCCAGCTGACCCTTACATTCTAAAAGCAACTGCCTAGGTCTGTTTTCTTTAGTGCTAGAAATTCTTCTCCCACTTTCCCAGTTTGCCAACATTAAAATCTGTTTTATTATACTTCCTTTGTCTCCTCAACACCAACAATGACCCACTATTGAGTTACCTTAACATCACTGGTATACCTGGCTGTTGGGTGGACAGTTCAACTATCAACTGTCATTCCCCATTCCCCACATCCCTTGTGTGGTTATTCAGTATTATCTTGTCAGTCCTTTCCCTTGTGGGGTGTGGGTGAGTTCCCACTTTGTGTTATTTCCTGGCTGGCACCCATTTGTCCATCTATTTCCCTTCCCTGCATTATTTACTTCTTTCAGTACACATATATGTGGATATGTATATACATGTATGTAAATGTGTATACCCACACAAAATCACCTGCTTTTTTATAGGAGGGAGTAAAAGAGCAATTTCTATAAAATCAATTAAATTGGCCATACAGTCTTTCTGATTGGTAGTTAATACTACTGAAAATATTAAACATCTTTAAATTTAGTCCTTTACATTATAAGGACACAAACTATATAATTTCCTTTTAATTCTCCCACTAAGATCATTCATCTTCATAAAACCAAAGTATTTTTCCTTCAATTTCAAGCATGATATCTCTAGTTCCTCTCTGTTTTGCTATAAAGATCTAAAAGATAATACAATGTACACACACACACACACACACACACACACACACACACACCTAGAAAGACCTATTAAAGAGACACAAAATGAAGTGAACAGAACAAGAAGAATGAAGCAGCAAAGGATCAACAAAGGATGATCAAGTGAATAACAACTATTATCTGCAGTATCTATGAAAACTCCAAGGGTTCATGACAAAAATTTCTATCCACTGCCATAGAAAGAAATGAAGAAGTCTGAATGCAGTTTGAAGCATAGCATTTTCACTTTATTTTCTCTATGAATTTTTCTCTACTGTATATGTGTCTTGTTTTAAAATATGATGAACTTGGACATATGTATTGTGTGATAACATGTGTATAACCTACCTCATATTACTTGCCTATCCTGGGGAGAGGAGTGGTTGGAGGAAGAGAGGGAAAGAACATGGATTCCAGAATGTCAGAAAATTACTTTTAAAAATTTAATGACATATAAAAATAAAATGAAATGTAATAAAACTCTAAAAGGTAGTCTTGTGCCTGAGTTTTCCAAGGCAGCTTGCCATTTAAATCTTATTAGACAGGTCCCTTCATTTCACTGTTCAGAATAGCTTCTAAAAAGCCCACTTGTTCTGGGAAGCAACTAAACAACGAAGGCTATTCCCTAAGCTATGTTTTTTCTGTCTCATTCCATACTACCACAAGACCTCTGTGCCTTATTCTCCTCATTGAAAGGACCGCTATTTCCCTAACAAGGTTCACGTAGTGCAAACCAACCAGTCTACATAGAGGATTCTATGGATTTACATAATAAAACAGATGTTATCTGGCCACCAGGATAATTTCAAATTATCACATGTGTATTAGTCAAGTGTTTTGATAGCTCTTAATTACTGAAAACAGTCTCATAGCTTACTTGCCATATGCAGTACAGAATAAGTAAGAAGAAACTTCACTTTGCTCCTCTGAAATTACATCGTTGTTTAAAGGTGGAGTGAGACTACCAGGTGTCTGGTAGGAATGATAACCTTTGTGAATGAGCAAATTGAGAGCTAACGTTCATTAGTGGCAAGGTAAGAATGCACAATAGGCATTTTTTTCAAAAGTTCTAAAAACGTATATGAGAAAACCATTGAGTGCACAAGTACAGATTAGTGAACATTAAGATTGTTGATTCACTCACAAATCTTCTGGAGAAGCTTGTTCTTGGAGGTTTTTAGTTCTGGTTAAAAACATGTTGTTTTTAAGAAAACTATCCTCATTTTCTTGACTGTTTAGATAATTTCCTGCCTTCTCCCCCCTCCCATTTCCATATGAATAGAGTGCCCTGGAAATAATTTGGAAGAACGCTAAACCTTTTTGTTGTTGTTGTTAGCCTCTAGAAAAAGAATTTTTTCCCTTGGGAGTTGTAGGGAATTTGCACCCATATTGCTATGCTCTTCTCAAATGGTACAGATGAAAACTCATCCATATATCTTCCTCCTTCAAATTTCTACACAGATACTCCACAGGGGGTTCTAGTAACCAGCTGGGGAATCTCCCTTGCTTTATCTTAATACTATGTGGATACTAGTATACTAGTGGAGTACTAATGGAGCCATCCCTCTTGTTAGCTAACAGAGCCATCTTCCTTTCTGTATTTCTGATGGTACACCTTACACTATTTCTTCAGTACAATTAATTCATAGTTTGTAATAAACTGTACTTCAGTAAGTACAGTGTTAAGTAAATATTCCATGCTTTTTGACTTCCAAATTGCCTTTTCAGTAATATCGATTTTTTAAGTGACTGTAGTATTCTAATACAGAACCATAAAGCATTATTGGAAGAACATTTTTGTTAAAGATAATTCATTTCTACAATGCATGGCATTGATATAAACACTCACAGAAGCAAGTCAGATTTTATATACCCAGTACTAGAAATCTTGAGATCAACATGGTTTAATCATTAAAACAATTTCTGTTTATATTATTCTTACTTTGAATTAATACACTTAAAAATATACTGCACATCACTTATTGTTGGTTCAAGAAGAACTGAATAGCTTTTTCCTTGATAAATAAAGAGCTTTCTGGGTAGGCTTTCAAAGATAATAAATTGGATTGAACTGCACTTGCAGTCAGAAGCATCTTAATTTGAATTCCATCTCCAATAATTGTCAACTGCTATGTGACTACTGGCAAATAAATTTATAGTCTTACTCACGTCATATGAAAAATATGTATAGTTTTCCACTTAAGCTTGCAATATGAAAGGTACACTTGGCTTGGCTGTAGAACACCCATTAACACTAAAGAGCATCAAATGAAATTACATTACCGAAGCAAATTACACTGTGCTTTTTCACTCTTCTTGCTAATTAAAGAATGGCAAGTGTCACTCTAAGGATTGAGTCCTTCCCGCAGGTGATGGTGCAAGGGAGATAGGCTAAGAATTGCATTCTTGAAGAGATTGGGATGGTCCTTGTGTGAGAGGGAGCATTTAATCTGTGACTGAAGAAAACTAGGGTTTTTAAAATAAAAACCTAAAGAACAAGTTTATTCTGGAAATAGGTTATAAATAGTTTAAAAAGGGATGCACCTACATTCTCAGAATCATTCAAATCCAAGTCTCTTGGTCCAGCATTCTATTCATTATTCCTTGATGCCTCATGGAGATATCTAGTTTATGACCTACAATTTATTTCCATGCCCTTCTAAACTTGCTTTTCATGACACTGTAACTATCTCTCATAGTAATATATTTCTATGATATCTCCATCATCAAATGAATGCTAACATGGTAAATTCCTCCCATATAAAACCAATGGAACTTGCTGCAAAAAGGATAGAAAAACAACACTGAATATAATTTTAAAAAGAAGAGAGAAATAAACACAGAAAAAGAATGGTTAAACTTCTTTTTAATCAGGTCTTGCAATGATACGGGCATTGCTTGTTTTCCCCCCCTCCAGTGTCTCTGAAAACTCCATTTAATTCATACATACATCATCCTACAGAGACTTGAACTGAGTCAGTATGTTAATTGTGTGTTCTGGGAGCACAAAGAAGAAATAAAGAAGTTTATTACCTTCCCAAAATTCTCAGGTAATGAGAGCAGTTTTGGGAGATATATGACACTATACCAAAATCTATCATGAGAAAGAGCTTTGCTGAATAATTCAGAAAATTAACTTTAAGTGAAAATTCTCTACTGATTTTCCAGACCAAATCTACCTGACAAATGTCACAGAGCAACATCATTACCAGTATATCAGCACAGGAAATTTAAAGGGTATTTAAAGGGTAGCAATGAATTTTCAGAAACTACTCAATAATTTCAGCTATCTACAATGAAAAATTAAAATAATGAAATAAAATAAAACTGCCTTCATGTCAGTCAAACATGACATTAAGTTGGATTGCTCCCCCATGATGTGTTTTAGCCTTGAGGCAGATATGACAGGTACCTTATTAAATTCCAAAAATAAAATTGAAGCACAAGAATACAGCACATTCCAATGAGAGAGTCAAGTTGTTAAAATGCAAGATGCATAAAACTTGATTCATTTTATTTTTTGTTTTCTTAATTCACATTATTTTAATCAAAATTATATTTATCAGGGTTCCGGGTTAAGATGGCAGCAGAGTAAAAAGCAGTGCTTAACCTCTCCTGACCGAAACATACAGGCCTCCTCAAGGGGACATAAAAACAAACCCAGATGAACGGAGGGACCCCACAACAGGGCGCAGCATGGAAGGTATGTGGATTCGGGGCATTTCCAAGCTATAAAGGGGTGAAACAGCTCTCACTAAATCTCAGGCTGAACAACCACCCCCACAACCCCTCCACGCATACCACCTACACCGTCAAAGCCAGCTAAAAAGAAATAGAGAAAGTTTGGAGCACCCATTGAGTCATTGGCAGCCCCAGGGCCTGTTCCTGAGAGCAGCAAGACGTAGGACTCCAAAAAGCTAAAGAACGCACACGGACTCTGAGCAAAGACACAGAGCGCAGCCGTTGGAGGAGGTGCGGGTGGAGGCAGACACAGGCGCAAGCGAAGGCTCTGAAACCCTGAGTGGGTAACCAGTGCAGACGGGTATACGACTGTGGAAGCAGTGCCCTGAGACCTGTAAAGGAACCTCTGGCATAGGATCAAGCAAGAGGGTCCATCAAGGGGCTTGACCTTGAGAACAACCAGACCTCAGACCTCAGGACACAAAAGACCACAGACAGACCCTGAGCGGGAGGATAAAGCTGAGAAGCTGCTGGGCTAACAATGCCTACCCAGAATAAGGAAGTTCAGAAGAGAAAGATTAACAACAAGAAGAACAAATCTTTAACACTTGACAACTTTTACACAGAGAAAATCCAGACAACCAAGCAAACAGAAGAGGAGAACAAAGAAGCATCAGGACCCTCCAAAAATAATGAAAATTGGTCACAAGCTCTTAAAGAGTTCAAAACTGAGATGACGAGAAAGTTGGAAAAGATTTGGTTAGAGAAATGGGAAATAGCTCAAAAGGAAATCAGGCAAGAAAATGACAGTTTAAAAGACAGAATTTTGCAATTGGAAAGTGAGGCTCAGAAATCAAATGAACTGATAAGCAAACTGAACACCAGAAATGACCAGGTTGAAAAGGAAAACCAAAATATTATAGCTGAAAACCAGTCCCATAAGGCAAAATTGATCAATTAGAAGCTAATGATCTCTCAAGACAACAAGAACAAATAAAACAAAGTCAAAAGACTGAAAAAATAGAAGGAAACATGAAATATCTCAATGAGAAAGTGACAGACCAAGAAAACCGGTCTAGAAGAGACAATTTGAAAATCATTGGTCTCCCTGAAAAAGCAGAAATTAATAGAAATTTGGATTCCATACTAAAAGAAATTATTCAGCAAAATTTCCCTGAAGTTCTACAACAAGAGGGCAATATAGATGTTGAAAGGATCCATAGATCACCCTCTACACTAGACCCAGAAAGGACAATGCCAAGGAATATAATAGCCAAATTTAAGAGATTCCAAGTAAAAGAAAAATCTTAAAAGAAGCCAGAAAGAGACAATTCAAATATCAAGAAGCATCAATCAGGATCACACAGGATTTGGCAGCCTCCACACAAAAAGACCGCAAGGCTTGGAATATGATATTCAAAAAGGCAAGAGAACTGGGTTTACAACCAAGGATCACATACCCATCAAAATTGACTATATTCTTCCAGGGGAAAGTTTGGGCATTCAACAAGATAGAAAATTTCCTAGCATTTCCACAGAAAAGACAAGGGATAAATGGAAAGTTTGATATCCAACCACAAGAATCAAGAGAAAAATGAAAAGGTAAATAAGAAACAGAGGGGAAAGAAAGAAAACTCATAATTTTTAAATTTGCCATTTTAAGGGCCTCAGTAAGATCTAATTATCTGTATTCCTATGTGGAGAAATGCTATGTATAATTCTCTGTAGTGAACTCTATTCACTATTATAGTATTCACTATTATAGTAATCAGAAGATTAATTCATAGAGCAAGGGTGGAATACTAAATAGTCTAAGATGACATGGGGGGGGGTTGGGAAAGATGGGGGTGAATAGTAGGGGACACCAAGAGAACCTTGAGTGAATAAGAAAAATAGAATATTCTATTACACACAAAGAGGGCATGGGAAGGAGAGGGGACAAATACTATTATAAGAAGGAAAGGAAGAGAACATTAAGAGGTAATATTTAAACCTTACTCTCAGTGTAATCAACCCAGAGAGGGAAGAGTAGCTATACTATCCATTGGGATATAAAACTCTTATCTAACCCTACTGAGAAAGTCAGAAGGGATAAACCAAGGGGAGCAAGAGAGTGGGGAGGTCAAAAAAGGGAGGGGAGAAGAAGGGGGAGGGAATTCATTAGGCCTTTAAAAACAAAAAGAGGGGAATAATAAGGGAGGGGGTAGAAAGGGAAGTTAATCAAGGGAGGGGATAAGGGATACCAGCTTAATAGCAAATCACTGGTTTAAAAGGAAATAGATTAAGAAGAAGGGGCAGGAATAGGGAAGGATTCAAAAATGTCAACAAATGCACAACTTATAATTTTAACTCTGAATGTGAATGGGATGAACTCGCTCATAAAACGGAAGCAAATTGCAGAGTGGATCAGAAACCAAACTCCTACCATATGTTGTCTACAAGAAACACATATGTGGTGGGTGGACATACACAAGTTTAAGGTTCAGGGCTTGAGCAAAATCTTTTGGGCATCAAATGAGAAAAAGAAGTCAGGAGTGGCTATTATGATTTCTGACAAAGCCAAAGTAAAAATAAATATGATTAAAAAAGACAGGGAAGGTCATTACATCCTGATTAAAGGCAGTATAAACAATGAGGAAATAACACTGCTCAATATGTATGCACCAAGTGGCATAGCATCCAAATACATAAAGGAGAAACTGGCAGAGCTCAAGAAGGAAATAGATAGTAAAACCATAATACTGGGAGATCTAAATATTCCTCTTTCAGATCCAGATAAATCAAACCAAAAAATAAATAAGAAAGAGGTAAGAGAGGTGAATGAAGTCCTAGAAAAATTAGATTTAATTGATATTTGGGTAAAATAAATAGGGACAAAAAGGAATACACCTTCTTTTCAGCTGCACATAGTACATTCACAAAGATTGACCATGTTATAGGGCATAGAATCATTACAAACAAATGCAAGAGAGCAGAAATAATAAACATAACCTTGTCAGATCATAATGCAATAAAAATAATAATTAGTAAGAGCACCTGGACAGGCAAATCAAAAACCAATTGGAAATTAAACAATATGATTCTCCAAAACCAGCTAGTCAAAGAGGAAATCATAGAAATAATCAACAATTTCATTGAAGAGAATGACAATGATGAGACATCCTACCAAACTCTATGGGATGCAGCCAAAGCAGTACTCAGGGGGAAATTTATATCCTTGAGGGCATATATTAACAAATTAAGGAGGGCAGAGATTAATGAATTGGGCATGCAAGTCAAAAAACTAGAAAGCGAGCAAATTAAAAATACCCAGATGAAAACTAAATTAGAAATACTAAAAATCAAAGGAGAAATTAATAAAATCAAAAGTAAAAGAACTATTGAATTAATAAATAAGACTAGAAGCTAGTATTTTGAAAAAAAATGAAATAGACAAAGTACTGTTCAGTCTAATAAAAAAAAGGAAAGAAGGAAACCAAATTGACAGTATCAAAGATGAAAAGGGAGACATCACCTCTAATGAAGGGGAAATTAAGGCAATCATTAAAAACTATTTCACCCAATTATATGGCAATAAATATAACAATTAAGGAGATATGGATGAATATTTACAAAAATATAAATTGCCTAGATTAACAGCAGAAGAAATAGAATATCTAAATAATCCCATATCAGAAAAAGAAATTGAACAAGCTATCAAAGAACTCCCTAAGAAAAAATCGCCAGGGCCTGATGGATTCACAAGTGAATTCTATCAGACATTCAAAGAGCAACTAATCCGATACAATACAAATTATTTGATATGATAAGCAAAGAAGGAGTCCTACAAAATTCCTTTTATGACACAAATATGGTACTGATTCCAAAGCCAGGTAGATCAAAAACAGAGAAAGAAAACTACAGACCAATCTCCCTAATGAACATAGATGCAAAAAATTTAAATAGAATACTAGCAAAGAGACTCCATCAAGTAATTAAGAAGACCGTCCACCATGATTAGGTGGGATTTATACCAGGAATGCAAGGATGGTTCAACATTAGGAAAACCATCCACATAACTGACCATATCAACAGTCTGACAAACAAAAATCACATGATTATCTCAAGATGCTGAAAAAGCCTTTGACAAAATACAGCATCCATTCCTATTGAAAACACTGAAAAGAACAGGAATAAAAGGACCTTTCCTAAAAATAATAAACAGTATATACCTAAAACCATCAACAAACATCATTTGCAATGGGGATAAATTAGAAGCCTTCCCAATAAGATCAGGTGTGAAACAAGAATGCGCATTATCACCTCTATTAATCAACATAGTATTAGAAAGACTAGCAGTAGCAATTAGAGAAGAAAAAGAAATTGAAGGTAACAAAATAGGCAAGGAGGAGACTAAGCTATCACTCTTTGCAGATGATTAGATGGTATACTTAAAAAATCCTAGAGAATCAACTAAGAGGCTGGTAGAAATAATCAACAACTTTAGTAAAGTGGCAGGATACAAAATAAATGCACAAAAATCATCAGCATTTCTATATATTTCCAACACATTAGAGCAGCAAGAGGTTGAAAGAGAAACACCACTTAAAATCACCCTAGACAATATAAAATACTTAGGAATCTATCTACCAAAACAAACACAGCAATTATACAAACATAACTACAAAACACTTTCCAAACAAATGAAACTGAATCTAAATAATTGGAAAGCCATTGATTCCTCATGGATAGGACAAGCTAACATAATAAAAATGACCATTCTACCCAAATTAATTTACCTATTTAGCGCCATACCTAAGAAACTACCAAAATATTTCTTTACTTAATTAGAAAAAACTATAACAAATTTCATTTGGAATAACAAAAGATCAAGAATATCAAGGAAAAAAAATGAAAAAAATGGGAAGGAAGGGGGCCTAGCAGTACCAGATATTAAACTATACTATAAAGCAGCAGTCATCAAAACAATATGGTACTGGCTAAGAGACAGAAGGGAGGATCAGTGGAATAGACTTGGGGTTAATGACATCAGCAATACAGTGTATGATAAACCCAAAGAGCCCAACTTTGGGGACATGAATCCACTATTTGACAAAAACTGATGGGAAATTTGGAAAACAATATGGGAGAGATTAGGTTTAGATCAACACCGCTCACCCTACACCAAGATAAATTCAGAATGGGTGAATGACTTGAATATAAAGAGGGAAACTATAAATAAGTTAAGTAAACACCAGAATAGTATACCTGTCAGATCTCTGGGAAAGGAAAGATTTTAAAACCAAGCAAGAGTTAGAGAAAATTACAAAATATAAATTAAATGGTTTTGATTATATTAAACTAAAAAGCTTTTGTACAAACAAAAACAATGTAGTCAAAATCAGAAGGGAAACAACAAATTGGGAAAAAATCTTTATAACAAAAAACTCTGACAGAGGTCTAATTACTCAAATATACAAGGAGTTAAAGCAATTGTATAAAAAATCAAGCCATTTCCCAATTGATAAATGGGCAAGAGACATGAATAGACAATTTTCAGGTAAAGAAATCGAAAGTATCAATAAGCACATGAGAAAGTGTTCTAAATCTCTAATAATTAGAGAAATGCAAATCAACACAACTCAGGTATCACCTCACACCTAGCAGATTGGCTAAAATGTAAGAAGGGGAGAGTAATGAATGCTGGAGAAGATGTGGCAAAATTGGGACATTAATGCATTGCTGGTGGAGTTGTGAACTGATCCAACCATTCTAGCTGGCAATTTGGGACTATGCTCAAAGGGCTATGAAAAAATGTCTGCCCTTTGATCCAGCCATACCATTGTTGGGTTTGTACCCCAAAGAGATCATAGATAAACAGACTTGTACGAAAATATTTATAGCTTCACTTTTTGTGGTGGCAAAAAACTGGAAAAGGAGGGTATGTCCTTCAATTGGGGAATGGCTGAACAAATTGTGGTATATGCTGATGTTGGAATACTACTGTGCTCAAAGGAATAATAAACTGGAGGAGTTCCAGGTGAACTGGAAAGACCTCCAGTAACTGATGCAGAGTGAAAGGAGCAGAGCCAGAAGAACATTGTACAGAGACTGATATACTATGGTAAAATCGAATGCAATAGACTTCTGTACCAGCAACAATGCAATGACACAGGACAGCTCTGAGGGATTTATGGAAAGGAACACTACCCACATTCAGAGGAAGGGCTGCAGGAGAGGAAACATATAAGAAAAACAACTCCTTGAACGCATGGGTTGGGGTGGACATGATTGGGGATGTATACTCGAAACTACCACACCAATGCAACTATCAACAATTTGGAAATAGGTCTTGAACAAGGACACTTGATAAAACCAGTTGAAATGTGCGTTGGCCATGGTTGGGAGGAAAGCGAGGGGTGAAGGGGAAAGTAGGAGCATGAATCATGTAACCATGTTAAAAATGAATACTAATAAGGGGGCAGCTGGGTAGCTCAGTGGAGTGAGAGTCAGGCCTAAAGACGGGAGGTCCTAGGTTCAAACCCGGCCTCAGTCACTTCCCAGCTGTGTGACCCTGGGCAGGTCACTTGACCCCCATTGTCCGCCCTTACCACTCTTTCACCTATGAGACAATACACCGAAGTACAAGGGTTAAAAAAAATGAATATTAATAAATGTTTAAATTTTAAAAAATTATATTTATCATTCTATATCAATGAAATTGTTCTAAATTTCTGTGTAGCTTAGAGGTCTTAGCAATATTAGCTGAGGTAAAAATATATGAAGAGAGTAGTTTATGAAGTTTAATAGAGTATATTTATTAAATTTAAACAATTATAAAGATGTCAATATCACAGACCCTGCATTCTCTTCATTAAGTTGTAGTTGAGGTTTCTTGTGGTCAAGGAAACAAGAAACCTCATCATATTTGTTAAAAAATTACTAAGAGTGAGGACAGACTGCCAATCAAACAATAAATATTTATTGAGTTCTCAACTTGTATCCATAACTGTGCTGTGAAAGACATAAAAGGGAAGGAACTGTATTCTGTTTTATGAATCTTAATATCTATTTAGAGGATGCCTCTCCTTAGAAACCTAACATAAGAATCACATTCACCATCTTTTCTACAATGGGATACAATGACTTTCCCAGAGATTTAGGTACAGAGTGTAGTATACAGAATTAGGGTGATATAGTTTTTTCTAGCTTTGGCTGAGTTCCAAAAGCTGTTAGGGGTTTGGAATCTTGAGGAAGAGACAGTTGGCTGGATCTTCCGTGGAGGGAGGTTGTCAGTCAGCCAAGCTGCCTTGATTACCTAGCTTTAATATTAAAATTTAGCCTAGCTTTGACATATTTACTTAAGAAATTATTATTTTAGATAAACCGTTTATATCTTCCTTCCCATTACCATTCCTGCCTTCCCTCCCTTACCTTATATGTCTGTGGAATTAATAAGGAGAGTAATTAGAGAGAAGTTAAATCTGTGAAGGGTTACCTAATTGACAGCATTAGTTATAGTTAGTCAGTCATCATTTATTCCCTTTAGATAGCAATAGCATTTTGTAAAGCTGAGTTTAAAGGCAGGTCCTTACTCAGACTCCATCTTTGCTTCCCTTCCCCCACCTGAGGTTCCTGAGACAACTGATAGGGCTTTCCTTTGATCCACCTTCCTAACAAACATCCTTCAAAGAAAATAAACCCTTTTGTGTTTCAACAGCCCTATTAGTATAATTTGTCTGTTAGTTATCAAGAGGGAAGAAGAGGGAAAGAAACAACATACTCTGGGCTTAGAGGGAAGCTGGGGCATCCATCTTGAAGGAAGGTGTTACTTCAAAACAAGTCCCTTCCTGTGAAATTAACTAAAGCCTGTTTGTTAATTTCAGTCTAGTCTATTTCCCTCAGCTTGTGTTTGAGTCTAAGTCCCAGTCTGTAAGCCTGCTGTGTTTGTCTGTTTAGTTTAATTTCTCTTCTCCCTGAAGATCTCTGTTTCCCTTCTGTGTTATACTCCTGACTTCAGTCCTATTATACCCTGAATCTCCTTTAATCCCAGCCTACCTGTAACTGAGATTACCCACTTAGCAAGTCTCCAACATCCTCCTTTCAAATTCTCTTATGCCACACACCTTTCCTCAAATTACCCACATAACATCTGGCGAGCCAAGTCATACGAAACCTATCTTCTGAAGAAAAGAAAAGAAAATGAATTGCACAAGATTGATTTTTATATTAAGCAGTCTATCGCTGCTTATTTGGACTTTTATGCAAGGAATGTGTGCATTTTGGCTGGTAAAAGTACCGAACATGATACAACAATTAATTGAAATCTATGACTATTATAAACGGTTTGCTTTCACTTTAGCTGAATGCATATGCTTAATACCAACAGCAGTGGCAATTGTTCTGGCTCTATGGCATTTTTTGGCAATTTTAAAAGCGGTCCTGACTCATCTGTTTAACTATTATAAAGCATCTGATTCAAAACAAGAAAATGATAACAAGGAACTAGTTGAGAACATAAAACTACGGTTCCAAGTGTTGAGGCAATTACGTGAAGGGAATGAACTCGATAAGCATACCATCTTACAACTTGAAATCATAGAATCAAAATTTTTTGGGAAAAAGGAAACAGAGAAAGATCAACCAATACAGAATGCAGTGGTCTCTGTCCTACCAATAGTAGACAGGACTATTGTGCAACCTGGAGAGGGGGTGGTGCATGTCAAAACATACAAGGCATTCACTCCTAGTGATATGGAGGTTTTAAAATGCCATTTTCCCAGATTCTAAGAAAAACCTTACAAAAGTCTAAAAGAATTAAAGTGGGTGTTCACACTTTTTAACCCTAGTTTTGACGATGTTGAATTTCTTTTGGGGGAATTTTACACTCCCTCGGAAAAGGAAAAATTCCTGACGGAAACTAGGACGAACCCAAATTTAGAATCATGGCCATTAGTACATCAAGATCTAGATTTCACTCAACATGCTAACATGAGATACTTGTTAAGATGCAGGGCTGATCTTATCGAAGCAATGAGAAATTTTGCAAAAAGGCCAAATGCATGGCAAAAATTTGAGAAACTGAGGCAAGGAGAAGAAGAGCACCCGAGCAGTTTTCTAGACAGAGTTATTGAAGCTGCTTAAACGATATTAGGACTTAGAGATACTCATTCCCAGGATACGATCGATCATATAAGGAGACAATTTGTAAAGGGAACCTCAATCCCAATACAAAGTTACTTCAGGCAAAGTTGTCCACAGTGGGAATCATTACCACTGGAGGATATTAGGAATCATGCAGCATATATACATGATTCCAAACAGAAAGAAGTGAGAATGGCTAGGCAATCTGACAATGAGAAAGATGAGATCATAGCAGACTTGAAGAGGCAATTGAAACAGTCAAAACGGGAGAAAGAAATTGAAGAGGTGAAGAATTTTGCTCTTCAAACAAGTAGAAACCAGTTTAGACAACCTGCCAACAGCACCCCAAAATCAAAATCAGCACCCCGATGCTACTTGTGTGGGAAGATCGGGCACGTGATTTGTTTTTGTAGATATAAGCAACAAATTGATTTTTCAAAAACCAATAGTCAAAGAGATAATAGAAAAACATTTTATAATTCAAAGTGGGCTAGAAATAATGAATCAAATAGATATAATCAAGAAAAACATACAGATACTTGTTGCAATCACACATGCAAAAAGTACAGTCAAACACCTTTGTTAGATGATATGGAGAGATATATACAAATGGACATGAAACTGAAAAAATCATTATGAATCGAGATTTCTAATTTAAAACCTATCAATCAGTGTAATTTGGGTGTGGCAGAGTCTAAGAGAATTGAGGGAAGCAAAATGAGAAATTGAGGCAAAATAGAAAAGGTGTCTAAAGTAATCTACACAGAGGATACACATAGGTCTGTGGTAGATAATGAGCAATGGGAAGACATAATGCAAATGCGCAAAGAAATCTTTGGCATTAAGGAGGATGATTATATAAGGGATCAGCTTTCTCATTCCATATCACACACATTGGGTGGGAAGCATGAATCAAACCATTGCAAAGAATCACATCAAGAAAATTTGCAAACGGGTTTAGAATTAGATGCAACAGTTCTTTCCCATGCAATTGCTTTAGACACAAGGTCACAGTTAGAGGTTAAAGAGCAAAAAAGTCTAGAGGTTGGCAAGAACTTGATTTTAAAGAAACGACCCACTGATTTAAAAGATGATAGTAGCTGTGTAGGAAAGTCAAAATCCACCTTTCTCAACCCCTTAGCTACAGAATTTCATCCTAAATACATTTAAATACATCTGCTCAAATTAGCAGAACAAGGAAGGGAAAAAACATGAGCAAGCAACAGAAAAAGAGAAAAGAAATGACAATTGACAACTTCTTTCAAGGAAGTGAAAAGAGAGCAAATGAAACAGAAATAGAAGAAGAGGAAATAATTCCACTGAACTGGACACAGGCTTTGGAAGATCTCAAAATTCAATTAACTCAAGAATTTAAAACTCAATTAATTCAAGAACTTCAGGAACTCAAAAAACAATCAAGAGAGGCTGAAGACAATTTGAAAAAGGAAATACATGAGCTAAAACAAGAAAATAAAGTATTAAGAGCCAGAATTGGCCAGCTTGAAAATGCAGCAAAGAAGGCAAAAGATGATCTACAAAGAAAATTGGACCAGAAAGAGAAGGATGACCAAAAAGCCAGGGATGAAATTCAGTCTTTAAAAAACAGAACTCAACAACTAGAAGAAAATGACTTCACAAGGCAGCAAGAATATATTAAA